>NC_072032.1:16609873-16649907 GCF_027791375.1 Indicator indicator | reverse complement strand
CAGCAGTTGCTAATCTACCAGGGTCTACATCCTGACCTACATCTCCATCATCCATGTGGGGTCTCAAGAGGTCTGCCAGAGTTTTAAGGCTAACCCTCTCTTCCTCATCAGAAGGATCTTTCTTAACAGAGGGACCCTGAGTAGAAGGACCCTCATCTCCATCTGCACCATCTCCTGCAGCATCTGCATCTCCTCCTGCAGCTCCTTTACGCTTTCTGCTTACAGTGGCCACCAAATTTACTGGCTTGGTTTTCACATTCACAGCAGAGTTGGAAGAGCAAGTAGCCTTATGTCTTTCTTGACACAGTGCTATCAGTAGCCATTATTGATTTATTCCAAGAAGCAACAAATTAAGATTAAGGCTAGCACAAGATATCTAGGGTACCACTGGTTCCAAAGACCCTCTGTAGTTGTAAGAGGAGTAACAAACTCAAATGTGTCTGCTAGCAGATCCATAGTTGAGTTACCATAGCTTCTTAGCCCAATAAGACCACAACAGAATTCACCAACATTCAGTAACTTGTTCTTAACCCAAAGAAATGACTTATATGCCACATATCTCACAATCTTGTCTATCATGCAAGAAACAGCCCATCTGTAGAGAATTGCACGGATAATAGATGAAATAGAATGACTCAGAATCCAAAACAGCTTCATTTTGTTTCCTAATCTGAGCAGAAATAAATCAAACAAGCAATCGAGCCCCACGTTGGGCGCCAAAAATAAAATGTGTGTCGGTGTGAGCTGAAATTCCCCCCCCACCAACAATAACCAGGCTAGCCCAGTCTGGAAGCAAATGAAGGCTGTATTTACAAGCAGAGTCTAAAATCTACAATGAAATGCAATGAATATGTACAAATATACAAAATTCACAACATTCACAAATATATACAATCAACAGAAAAGCACAACCGATCTCCCTTTGCTTCCCCCCAAGGGGACCCTCCCAAAGGGGCCTCTCTCTCTCCCAGGAGCTTCCCCCCAGACCCCCCTGGACAGAGAAGCAGAGTTTGTTAAGCAGAAAGTTGTTAACTTAGCTGCCAAGGTCAGTGTGTGTTATCTTCAGCCAGAAGAGAAGAAGAAACAGCAGCCAGACAGCCCAGCAACTGCCCCCACTGCCGAACGCAGAATGTGCAGAGTGCCTACTTTGTTTTGGGTAATAGTTCTTAAACATTTCTATCTATCCAATGGAAGTGTTTAGAACAATCGTTATTTTGCTTTCTTACACCCAATAGTGACTTATTTACATTCTTCCACTTTCTCTGTTCTGAACTTTGCAAGGAAAAATTAAAAAGACAGTTTCAAACCATCACACCATAGTCAGATGTGTTGGGAAAGGTTGTGTCTGCATGGGGACAGCCTGCAGATCCATGTTGAGGGATGACTTAGTTTACAGCAGAAGCAATCAGTTCCATTTCTGTCTGTCTGATTCCTCTGTGATGATTTGCTGTGATTTTAATTTCTCTGCACCAGTGACTACTCACCAGGATGTGTCTTTGCTCACATGTTCTATCAGGAGCTACAACCTACACCCAGTACAATGAATTTCACTGCAAGCCAACACCTCCTCCACCACCACCCTGAATCTCATCAGCCTGCTACAGCAACCGGGAGAAACAGGACAAAAGACTTCTCACAGTCCACTATTGACACTGAAGAAATACATTGAGGCTTGAAAAGGGACCAAGGGGGCAGAGTGAGCCTTGTCCTTCTCCACTCTGTAATTCAGAGGCTTCTGCTGAGTTGCTTTTTAAATTGCAAAGTGGTTAATGAGGAAGGGCTGCTCTGATCCAACCTTTGCATCTCCTTCTCATTCTCAAGAACTCTTGACTGGCTGAGAAATCACAGCCAGCTCACAACTTGTTGGCTTTGCCTCATCCTTGTGGACAGGCAAGCTGCTGAGAGACAGCTTGTGCTGAGCAGATGGCTCCAGAGGGCTTGGATTGCTGAGGGAACTTTCTCAGCCTTTGCTTTGCCTTGCTTGCAAAGAGCAACAATTCTTCTGTGGCTGTGTGCAGCCAGTTGTGTAAGGAGAGCAGGGGGGAGCTGGTGCCATGGAGCTGTGAGCTCCAGCTGCAGAGAGCAGTGCAGAAGTCTGATGCAAGGAGCAGTGATGGAAGTCCCAGGTGGGCAATGACCAGGAATGGGGAGGCTGGGGAGGGTGAGGAGCAAAGTTGTCCATTCAGTGTCAGACCTGAAGCACAGATTTTGCTGCAAGTGCAGATGTCCTGGAGAGACAGCCTGGGGCAGTGTCACTTGGGGAATTATCATCTCTGCTCTAAACTGAAAACTAATAAAATCTTTTATCTTTGACATAAAGAATTTGGCTTTGTGAGGTGCACTTTGAAATCTTGAAGAAGACATCAAAGAAAACAACAGAGACACAAACAGCTCCTTAGGACACTTGGGACTCCTTGCATGATGCTCAGGTACTGAGAGAAGACTGAAGAAACTGCTAAAGAAGTCAGAAGGAAAACACAAAGTACCTTGAAGCATTGATTGGCCTCCCTGAGGGTCATTAGCAAGAAAGGCTCCCAAGGGCTCCTAGGAGCAGCTCAGTGGAGGCCATGAGTGCAGGCAGGCAAAGGCAAAGTGCAGGAGAGCAAAGCCTGGCTTTGGTTCCTGGAGCAGAAAGGCCAAAGGCTGAGCACAGAGCCTGGGCAGGCAGATCCTGTCCCTCATGGATGGGTCAGGGCTCCTGAGGTGCTGTGGGGTTTGTGATGCTGAGTGAAGGCCAAGGGATGAGAGTCCCCAGCCTTGCTGGGGGTGTTGAAGGAAGCAGTGAGGCCCCCCTGGTGCCTTAGGAAGTCTCTTCACAGCCCTTAGAACCATAGAATCAGTCAGGGTTGGAAGGGACCACAAGGATCATCCAGTTCCAACCCCCCTGCCATGGGCAGGGACACCTCACACTACATCAGGCTGGCCACAGCCTCATCCAGCCTGCCCTTAAACACCTCCAGGGCTGGGGCCTCAACCACCTCCCTGCACAACCCATCCCAGGCTCTCACCACTCTCATGGGGAAGAACTTCTTCCTCACCTTCAGTCTGAATCTCCCCACTTCCAGCTTTATTCCATTCCCCCATTCCTTGCTGCTGGATGATTGCCACAGCCAAGAAGGCAAAGCCTTGGAATCTCTTGAGCACTTCCAGCCTTGCCAGCATCCATTGCCATGTCCACCACAGGCTGTCCTACACTGTGCCACACACTGGCTTTGGGTTCTGCAGCACAAAGGCCAAGCCCTGACCACAGAGCCTGGGCAGGCAGAGCCAGAGAGGCTCCAAGTCAAGTTTCCTCTCCCTGGCCTTAGTGGCAGAGACAAGTGCCAGAGACAGCAGGAGAAAGACCTCAGTCCTGTTGAGCTTTCAGCCTTGCAGGTGGTGCTACACTGCCCCATGCCTGCAGCTCTTTCCCTCCATGCTCTTGACACCCATCTTGCTTTCCTACCAGCTCTCACCATGACATTTCTGTGCCCTCCCTGCTCTCTCTCTACTCTCCATGGCCATTTCTTCAAACACAGATCCAGCACCTCTTGGACCACAAGGATGCCCTTGGAGTGACTTTTCTTTGTCCTCACCTCCACTCTGAACCTTACAAGTTGCACCTTATGGAGGTTTTCTTCCCTTCCCTTCCCACCAACACCAAAAGCTCCATCAGCAGCAGCCTTCAGGCAGGTGCACACTGCAACTGTTGTGCCCTGAGCTTGCACTTCAGAAGGTTCCAGAAGCCCTGAGGCCTCTGTGTCTCCACCCCAGTCCTGGCACATACCCTCTGGAGCCTCTTCAGTTCTTCTCCATTCCTCCAGAAGAGGAATTTCCAAGGCCAGACAGCAAGAATCCAGATGTGGCCAGAGCAGTGCTGAGTGCAGGGAGCACAAGCCCTGTGTCTGGGTGGCCACACTCCTCCTGCCACAGCCCAGCTGCACTTGGCCTTCTGCACTGTGCTCAGGCTCTGCTCCATCCCAGCCCATTGGTAATGGTCCCTGCCAGAGGCCTTTCTACCTGGGGACACAGCACAAGCTCCAGCTGCAAAGCAAGCCCCAAGGCAGCTCCCTGCTGCTGCCTCTCAGCTTCTGCATTGGCCACAGCCCAGGCCTGTCCCTGCTGCTGTCCCCTCAGGCACTCAGGGGCAGGCAGGTGCCAAGCCAGCTGCAAGGCTCTTCCTGCAGGGGCCAGCTGCAGCTGCTTAGGGACAGGGAGTGCCACAAGTCTCTTGCCCACCACATGCCTCGTGCTGGCCTGCTGGGGACTCTGGCAGCTGGCAGGCCAAAAGCACAGAGGCCAGGCAGGAGTCAGGGGCTGCCCTAGCAGCTGCTGCAGCCAGCAGTGACCTCCCAGTGCCTTTGCTGCCCTCTTGCTGCTGCTGCCCTAGCAGCTGCTGAGCCAGCAGTGACCTCCCAGCCCCTGCACAGCCTTGTGCCTGCTGCTGTGCAGGAGATGCTGAGGCACAGCTGAGCTGCCCATGGCATTGCCACCCATCTGCTCCTGGGCTCCAGCAGCTGCTCAGCCACAGGTCACCTCCTGCTCCTCTTCCAAGGCCATGAGGCTGCTCTGGGAGCTGCCAGCCAGGGGCCAAGCAGAGTGACTCAAGAGTGTGAGGGCTTGCAGGTGGGAGGTCAGAGCTCAGGACGGAGCTGTCCCAGTGAGAGCTGAGGGCTCAGAGCTGCCTTTGAGGGCTGTGGCTCAGGCCAAGGCTGAGGAGAGGCTTTGGTGTGCTGCTGAGGGTGCTGGGCTGGGCTCAGGTGAGGGCCAGCTCTGAGGGGCAGGGGGAGGTTTGGGAGGGGCTGAGCTGGAAAGGGTGAGGTGAGGAATGGGCTCAGCTCCTTTGGGTTAGGGCAGGGCACTTAGGTCAGGGGAGGAGCAGAGGACTGGGACAGGGCTTGGGGAACTGGGTAGAGAGAGTGTGGTGGGACCAGACTGTACTGGGAGGGGATCAGGGGATCCAGTTTGTACTGGGATGGGGCCAAGTGTGTGTGGGGAAGGTGACAGAGGACCCAGTTTGTACTGGGAGAGAGACCAGTGTGTAGTGAGAGAGGTTAAAGCAATCCAGTTTATACTGGGAAGGGACTCAGTCTGTACTGGGAGGAGGCAACTGGATGCAGCTTGGACTGGGACAAGTCCCAGTATCTACTGGAGGAGATCAGAGGATGCAGTTTGTACTTGGACAAGGCCTAGGCTGTACTGGGACAGGATTAGGGCTTTCAGAATGTACTGGGAGGGGGCCAGTCTTTACTGGGAGAGACCACAGGGTCAAGTTTCATTGAGAGGTGTCACAAACTGTACTAGGAAGCAGCAAGGGCTCCAGTCTGTACTGGGAGGAAGCTCATTCTGTACTGGGAGGGGGATGGAGTATCCAGTTAGTAGTGGTAGAGAGCCAAGTGCAAACTGAAAGGGGAAAAGCAAACCAGTTTATACTGGCACATGGCCCAGGCTACACTGGGAGGGGTTCAGGAGATCCAATTTGTACTGGAACAGGTGCAGAGTGAACTGGGAAGGTGCTAAGGGATCCAGTTTGTAGTGGGAGAGAGTAGAGTCTGTACTGGGAGGGGTCAGAGTATGCATTTTCCACTTGGTGGCATGCAGTCAGTACTGGGAGGGAGCCAGGGGATCCAGTTTGTAGTGGACTGAAGCCTGGTCTGTACTGGGGTGGGATCAGGTAAGCCCAGTCTGTACTGGGAGATGTTAATGGGACCCAGTTTGGGCTGGGCTGGGGCTCAGACTGTACTGGGAGAGGGTAAGGAGATAGAGTTTGTACTGGGAGGGTCCCAGTCTGGTGCTGGGAGGGGTTCAGGTGGTGCAGCTTTTACTGGGAAGCAGTCCTGTCATCTGGTTTGCACTGGGAGGGATGCAGCTGGGACTGGGAGGGGGCCAAGGCTTCAGCTTTGCTCTAGGACCAAACCATGTCTGTACTGGGAGGAGATCAGGGGATCCAGTTTGCACTGGGATGGTCCCCAGTCTGTCAAAGATTGCAATGGGATGGGATCAGGGACATCAGTCAGTACTGGGACAAGGCCCACTGTGTACTGGGAGGCAGTCAGGAGCTGCAGTCTGTACTGGGAGGGAGCCCAGTCAGTACTGGGATGGAAGCAGGGAAGCAGTTTACTCATGGAGGGATGCAGTCGGTACTGGGAGGGGAGCAGGGAATGCACTTTGTACTGGGATGGGACCCAGAGTGTGCTGGGATGGAGCAAGAGGATCCAGTTTGTGCTGGAAAAAGGCCATGACTATTCTGGGAGGGGACCAGGGGATTCAGCTTGTATTGGAACATGACCCAGGATATACTGGGAGAGCTGAAAGAGGTTCATGGAGGTTCATGGCCATGGAGGGGGCCCCAGTCTGAACTGGGATGGCATCAGGGGATCAGTTTGCACAGATGGGTCCTGGTCTCTCCTGGGCTGGACTGAGGGTTTCAGGAGATGCACTTTGTGCTGGGATGAGCCTGAGACTGTACTGGGAGATGGCAATGGAATCACATTTGTTGAACCTCAGGAGCTTCACCTGGGCACCACCTCTCCAGCTTGTCCAGCTCCCTCTGGATGCCATCCTGTCCCTCTGCCATCTCAACAGCACCACTCAGCTTGGGGTCACCTGCACACTGCTGATGGTGCCTCCAGCCCTCTGTCCAGAGCAGTGATACAAATATTCACCAGCCCAGGATGGGATGAGTGGAATCAGTTTTCAGTGGACAAGGCCAGGGCTGACTTTGGAGATGTTAATGGGACCCAGTGTGAGATGGGAGCTGGCCCAGTCTGGACTCTGGTGTGATTAGGGGATGGAGTTGTGACCATGCCAGGGCCCAGTCTGTGCTGGGAGGGTTTAAAGGAACCCAGGATGTACTGGGAGGAGTCCCAGACTGTACTGGGATGTGGCCATGGAATGCAGCCTGTACTGGAATGGGGTCCAGTCTGTACTGGGAGAAGTCTAAGTGGTTAAGGTTAGAAAAAGCCTAGGCCAGTCTAGAGTGGGAAGTGTTGGGGCATTCGCAACATTGTACGATGTAGGTGGGGAAGCAGGTGTAAACAGTGTGGTTATGTGTTGGGGCATTCGCAACATTGTACGATGTAGGTGGGGAAGCAGGTGTAAACAGTGTGGTTATGTGTTGGGGCATTCGCAACATTGTACGATGTAGTGGGGAAGCAGGTGTAAACAGTGTGGTTATGTGTTGGGGCATTCGCAACATTGTACGATGTAGGTGGGGAAGCAGGTGTAAACAGTGTGGTTATGTGTTGGGGTATTCGCAACATTGTACGATGTAGGTGGGGAAGCAGGTGTAAACAGTGTGGTTATGTGTTGGGGCATTCGCAACATTGTACAATGTAGGTGGGGAAGCAGGTGTAAACAGTGTGGTTATGTGTTGGGGCATTCACAACATTGTACGATGTAGGTGGGGAAGCAGGTGTAAACAGTGTGGTTATGTGTTGGGGCATTCGCACATTGTACATGTAGGGGGAAGCAGGTGTAAACAGTGTGGTTATGTGTTGGGGCATTCGCACATTGTACGATGTAGGTGGGGAAGCAGGTGTAAACAGTGTGGTTATGTGTTGGGGCATTCGCAACATTGTACGATGTAGGTGGGGAAGCAGGTGTAAACAGTGTGGTTATGTGTTGGGGCTTCCAACATTGTACGATGTAGGTGGGGAAGCAGGTGTAAACAGTGTGGTTATGTGTTGGGGCGTTCACAACATTGTACGATGTAGGTGGGGAAGCAGGTGTAAACAGTGTGGTTATGTGTTGGGGCATTCGCAACATTGTACGATGTAGGTGGGGAAGCAGGTGTAAACAGTGTGGTTATGTGTTGGGGCATTCGCGACATTGTACGATGTAGGTGGGGAAGCAGGTGTAAACAGTGTGGTTATGTGTTGGGGCATTCGCAACATTGTACGATGTAGGTGGGGAAGCAGGTGTAAACAGTGTGGCTATGCTAACCAAGCGGCTTCCTGGAAGGGGCGCATGCGTGGACAAGATGGCGTAGCCAATAGAAGGACGCATGCTCACGGCGTGAAGGTGGAGCGTAAAAGCTTGGTCTATGTAAGCAACTACCGATGGTTCAGTAAAGTGAGATTTGAACTTGCATCACATTGATGTGTCGTTCTCCCCGCTCGTCTGTATGGCCCGCGGCATTTGGTGACCCCGACGTGATACTGATTGGGGACGGACACATCAGAACTGCGGAGCGGCGAGGATCCTGCTGCCAGCGGAGGGGAAGCTGGGCGCCCGAAGAAAGGCGGATTCGTGCACGGCTGACCGGTGAGTCAGGGAGAAAACAGGGCAGGATGGGGTCAACTGTATCAGCCATAGAAGAAGCCGTAGTAGATAGCCTGTTAAGGCTGGCTGAAAAAAGGGAAACTAATTTGCCGAAGCCCGCGTTAGTGGAACTGCTTGCTTGGGCACGAAGAAGGGGTTATTTGAACTCTACGCGAGATGCTTATAGTCGGGAAGTTTGGCAGAAGATAGGACAGGAGCTCTGGGAGAACGTGCAGACAGAATCTAAGGAGGCAAAACACTTGGCTAAAACATATCGAACAGTGCGTTTGTTGCTTGACAAAGTTCATGGGGAGGCGACCGCTGCGGCCGCTTGGAAACAGACGATCCAAGACGTCACCGCTAAGGAAACAAAATCAGAATTGCCTGACAATTGGCCGCCTATCGATAGTTCTGTGGACTGTCAAGACTCTCCCGTTGCTTGCCCTGTAACAACATCAAATGTGACCAGGGCAGAGAAGATTGCCTGGGGTCTGGACGGGGATGATTTGCCCTCCTGTGGCCCTGATTGTGACGCAGATGAATTTTTGCCACCTTACGCAGCTGGTCCGAATCAAAGTGATTCTGTTGTGATTGACATGACGGCGCAGGGCGCTGCAAATACTGAGGCGACTGCCCCTTCTTCCGGAGAAAGTGGAAGCATGGAAATAGATTCCACTGCTTTTTGGGATCAATTGCAGACTGTTTTTCCCTCTTCAGCGACTTCGGGGAGGGGTCACGGTAGTGCCGCAGCTGCAAACAATCCATATCAAGAACTCAGAAAAGAACTGCGACAGCAGAGAGAGGCTATGACAGAACTTTTTGAGCAAATAGAAACACGTTTGAGACCTCAAAAATTGAATCTTAATACAAAGATTGAAAATTTGAATGATGTGCAAAGACTGGTCGGTGATTTACAATGGTTAAGAATATATTGTGGGATTACCAATTCTGATTTAAAACCACTAATTGATCTTTTAAAAGGTGGGAAATCCCCTTCTGACCCTCGAGCATTGACTCCCACAGCATACCAGGCTTTACAAGTAATAGGAGAAAAAATACGGAATAATATGGCAGATCGAATTGTACCTGGTGTTCCTTTCACTATTATTTGTTATAATCAAGACAGGGAAGTGGCTGCTTTGATTACTCAGATTTCTAAAGATGATTCAGTGTTAATTCTGGAATGGGTATTCCATAGCAGTACTTTGAAGGCCACTATAACTACAAGGCCAAACGCAGTCAGAAATTTACTGTTAAAAGCAAGAAATAGATTAAGGACAATTGCAGCGACGGACCCAGCTCAAATTATTTTGCCATTGAAAAACATCAATTTTGCAGATTCATGGATGGAGCAATCTGATGCTTTTGCGACGGCTGTCCATGGAATTAGACTGGATAATCATTACCCGAAACACCCTTTGTTTAAAACAAATTTGATAATAGAATAGGACTCCTTGCAAGTAGAATCTCCCCTGTCAGAGGGGATCACTATTTTTACGGATGCCAGTAGTATGACAGGGAAATATGGATATGCTCATCAAATCAACGGGCTATGGAATACCCGAGTAGAAAAGACAAAAGGGTCAGTTCAGATTTTGGAATTAAAAGCAGTTCTTATGGTATTTCAGGATTTCCGGAGGACACCCTTGAATATTATAATTGACTCAAAATATGTGGTTGAAGTAGTAAAGCGTTTAAATAATGCAATCTTAGGTGGTATAACTAATCCTGTTCTTGAGATGTGTATCTTGGAGCTACAGTCTGAAATTATTGCACGTCAACATCCATAGTGGGTCATGCATATCAGAAGCCATTCTAATTTGCCAGGGTTACTAGCTGAAGGGAATTCATTCATAGACAGCAAAGTAGTAAGCAAAGTATCCACAGAGGATGTTTTGGCACAAGCACTTCAGTCCCATAAACTTTTTCATCAATCGGCACAGTCATTGATGAAGCCCTTTGGGATTTCTAAAACAGATGCTCGTTCAATAATTGCCAGTTGCCCTGATTGTGCCCGATTAATTCCCATTTCAGCTGAAGGGACTAATCCGCGGGGCCTAGAACCTCGCCAGGTCTGGCAAACGGATGTCACCGAATTTCCTCCGTTCGGTGCCCTTAAATACATCCATGTCACAATAGATACATGTTCTAAAGCAATTTGGGCAACTTCACATAAGTCAACCAACAGTTTGGCTTGTATTCAGCATTGGACAACAGCCATTGCAGTGTTAGGGCGACCAGACACTATTAAGACCGACAATGCTCCAGCTTACCTGAGTAACAAAGTTCATGAGTTTTTTCAGAACTGGAAAATTACACACTTGACAGGTATACCCTAGAATTCAGGAGGGCAAGCCATTGTTGAACGAGCACACCAGGATCTAAAACGGCTTTTGACAATATATAAAAAAGAGGGGGAAAGGAGTCCGTACCTCACTATAGCAAAGGCATGCTATGTGTTAAATTGGTTAAATCCACAGACAGAACAAAATTTAGTTCCTATGTTCTCTCACCTGCTTAATAGAAATGACTTTTCTCAGCATGAGATATTAGTACAAATCTTTGAACCTTTGGCCCAGCGATGGAATGGACCAGTCTGCTTACTGACTTGGGGAAGGGGTTATGCTTGTGTGTCTATAGGAGAGTCAACAAGATGGATTCCAGCCAAGTGGGTTCGACCGTGGATACGGCCCGCATCTGATCCAGGTCAAATAGACTCGGACGACAATACGAAAGATTGAAAATAAAGTCTCTGCTTTTGGCCCAAGGACATGGTCGTCAAGAAATCGAGGGAATGTGTTGTTTTAATCTTTCAGCCCACAGTGTATCTATTCAAAAAGATATTTGGATGCTCAAGGAAAATACAAAAAAAAAAAAAAAAAGATTAAGCAGCAAAGGGGTTCGTTAGACAATTGGTTTAATAGTTTGTTTTCAAATTGGGGTCTACCAGGCTGTGTTGCTGGTGTCCTTGAAATGCTGATACCTACAATTTTTGCTTTGCTAATTATATGCTTATTGTTGTCATGTTTAATCCAATGCATGCTAAGTAGTGTAACTAAGAGTGTGAATTTGTTATTTAAGAAAAAGGGGGGAGGTGTTGGGGCATTCGCGACATTGTACGATGTAGGTGGGGAAGCAGGTGTAAACAGTGTGGTTATGTGTTGGGGCATTCGCGACATTGTACGATGTAGGTGGGGAAGCAGGTGTAAACAGTGTGGTTATGTGTTGGGGCATTCGCAACATTGTACGATGTAGGTGGGGAAGCAGGTGTAAACAGTGTGGTTATGTGTTGGGGCATTCGCAACATTGTACGATGTAGGTGGGGAAGCAGGTGTAAACAGTGTGGTTATGTGTTGGGGCGTTCGCAACATTGTACGATGTAGGTGGGGAAGCAGGTGTAAACAGTGTGGTTATGTGTTGGGGCGTTCACAACATTGTACGATGTAGGTGGGGAAGCAGGTGTAAACAGTGTGGTTATGTGTTGGGGCGTTCACAACATTGTACGATGTAGGTGGGGAAGCAGGTGTAAACAGTGTGGTTATGTGTTGGGGCATTCGCAACATTGTACGATGTAGGTGGGGAAGCAGGTGTAAACAGTGTGGTTATGTGTTGGGGCATTCGCAACATTGTACGATGTAGGTGGGGAAGCAGGTGTAAACAGTGTGGTTATGTGTTGGGGCATTCGCAACATTGTACGATGTAGGTGGGGAAGCAGGTGTAAACAGTGTGGTTATGTGTTGGGGCATTCGCAACATTGTACGATGTAGGTGGGGAAGCAGGTGTAAACAGTGTGGTTATGTGTTGGGGCATTCGCAACATTGTACGATGTAGGTGGGGAAGCAGGTGTAAACAGTGTGGTTATGTGTTGGGGCATTCGCAACATTGTACGATGTAGGTGGGGAAGCAGGTGTAAACAGTGTGGTTATGTGTTGGGGCATTCGCAACATTGTACGATGTAGATGGGGAAGCAGGTGTAAACAGTGTGGTTATGTGTTGGGGCATTCGCAACATTGTACGATGTAGGTGGGGAAGCAGGTGTAAACAGTGTGGTTATGTGTTGGGGCATTCGCAACATTGTACGATGTAGGTGGGGAAGCAGGTGTAAACAGTGTGGTTATGTGTTGGGGCATTCGCAACATTGTACGATGTAGGTGGGGAAGCAGGTGTAAACAGTGTGGTTATGTGTTGGGGCATTCGCGACATTGTACGATGTAGGTGGGGAAGCAGGTGTAAACAGTGTGGTTATGTGTTGGGGCATTCGCAACATTGTACGATGTAGGTGGGGAAGCAGGTGTAAACAGTGTGGTTATGTGTTGGGGCATTCGCGACATTGTACGATGTAGGTGGGGAAGCAGGTGTAAACAGTGTGGTTATGTGTTGGGGCATTCGCAACATTGTACGATGTAGATGGGGAAGCAGGTGTAAACAGTGTGGTTATGTGTTGGGGCATTCGCAACATTGTACGATGTAGGTGGGGAAGCAGGTGTAAAGAGTGTGGTTATGTGTTGGGGCATTCGCAACATTGTACGATGTAGATGGGGAAGCAGGTGTAAACAGTGCGGCTATGCTAACCAATCGGCTTCCTGGAAGGGGCGCATGCGTGGACAAGATGGCGTAGCCAATAGAAGGACGCACGCTCACGGCGTGAAGGTGGAGCGTAAAAGCTTGGTCTATGTAAGCAACTACCGATGGTTCAGTAAAGTGGGATTTGAACTTGCATCACATTGATGTGTCGTTCTCCCCGCTCGCCTGTATGGCCCGTGGCAGGGAAGGAATAAGAGATCCAGTTTTTATTGGGGCAAGGCCTGATGTGTGCTTGGAGGGATTAAAGTGACCCTGTTTGGACTGGGGCAGGGCCCAGACTGTACTGGGAGGGCATGAAGGTGTGCAGGGTGTACTGGAATGGATGCATTCAGTCCTGGGAAGGGAGCCAGCAGACACATTCTGTGCTGGGATGGGCCCCAGAGGGCAGTGCTAGAGGAGAGTATGATGTAGCTTGTACTGGGATGAGGCCACATCTGTACTGGGAGGGGTTCCAGGGACCATGTTTGGGCTGAGTCTATACTGCAAGGGGTCAGGGTATCCACTTTGTAGTGAGGGGCTGATGGAGTCTGAAGATACAAGGAGACCTCCTGTTCTCATGGCAGTGCTGCTCTGGAGCCCAGCTCTGTGCCAGCAGTGCCCCTGGCCTGTCCCTGCCTGCAGTGCCAGCACAGTGCCCAAGCTGCCAGAGCCCTCAGGCCTTGCCCCAACACAGAGGCTCAGCAGGAGAGTGTGGAAGGGAAGAAAGAGCAGCTCAGGACAGCCCAAGCTCTGGGGCTGCCTGGCACTGCTGCTGTGCTGGGACTCTGTCCCTCCACCTCTGCACACAGGCACTGCCATGCAAAAAGAAGTCTTGGAAGAAGCAGCCCAGGAAAGAACTCCCTGCAAGGTCCTTTATTGTATTGAAAACAGAGAGACCACAGCTCCTCATGTCTGCATTGTGTGGATCACTGCAGACAAGACAACACTGAACCAGAAATGGTCTGAAGAAAGACATTTGTGTGGGAACAACATTCTCACAAGGGTAACACCAGCAGCAGCAGCCAGAAGTGGAGCAGCCAGGCTGGGCCTGCACTGAGTGACATCAGAACTGCTCTGCAGGAGAAGACAAACAGTTTATTGCTTCTGAAAGCAGCCAGGGAGCAGTTTGCTCAGGGCAGCCTTCAGCTCCTGGTTCCTCAGGCTGTAGATGAGAGGGTTCACTGCTGGAGGCACCACTGAGTACAGAACTGACACCACCAGATCCAGGGATGGAGAGGAGATGGAGGAGGGCTTCAGGTAGGCAAAGGAGCCAGTGCTGAGAAAGAGGGAGAGCACAGCCAGGTGAGGCAGGCAGGTGGCAAAGGCTTTGTGGCGTCCCTGCTGAGAGGGGATCCTCAGCACTGCCCTGAAGATCTGCACATAGGACACCACAATGAACACAAAACAGACAAAGAATAAACAGGCACTGACCACAAGAAGCCCAAGTTCCCTGAGGTAGGCTGTGGAGCAGGAGAGCTTGAGGATCTGGGGGATTTCACAGAAGAACTGCTCCACAGCATTGCCCTGGCAGAGGGGCAGGGAAAATGTATTGGCTGTGTGCAGCAGAGCATAGAGAAGCCCCAAGGCCCAGGCAGCTGCTGCCAGGTGGACACAAACTCTGCTGCCCAGGAGGGTCTCATAGTGCAGGGGTCTGCAGATGGCAACGTAGCGATCGTAGGACATGGTGGTGAGGAGAGAAATACTCTGCTGAAATGAAAAAGCAAAAGAAAGACCTGAGCAGCACATCCTGCATAGGAGATGTCCCTGGTGTTCCTCAGGGAATTGTCCATGGATTTGGGACAGTGGTGGAGATGGCACCCAGGTCAAGGAGGGCGAGGTTGAGGAGGAAGAAGTACATGGGGGTGTGGAGGTGGTGGTCAGAGGCTATGGTGCTGATGATGAGGCCATTGCCCAGCAGGGCAGCCAGGTAGATGGCCAGGAAGAGGCAGAAGTGCAAGAGCTGCAGCTGCCTTGTGCCTGGCAATGGCAGCAGGAGGAACTCAGTGCTGAAGCTGCCATTGGATATTTTGGCTCTCTGGGCATTGGAACTCCTCCAGGGAGGAAAAGTCATCAATAAGTTGGGACTGAGGTCTCCCATCAAAATCTATTTCCCTTCTCATTGAACTCTCCCAGACTGCAATTTCCCTTCTCTGGAAGACCTTTGGCAGGTTGCTTTCATGAGCTCTGTTTGCTGCTGGCTGAGGTTGGCACTGGGAGTAGAGAGCTCTGCTGTTGGCTGTGGAGGAGTCTGTCCTGCCCTGTAGAAAGAAGGAAATAAGAATGAGAGTGGCATCAGCTTGCAGCTTCAGAGACATTTTCAGTGTCCTGACTTCCTCACAGGCCTGATCTGGGGCATTGCTGAGGGGGTGCAGCATCTGACAGCCTGTGAGATGTGAGGCCAAGGGCCTGTGCCTTGCTGTGGAGGGAGGACACTTGCTCTGTCCATCACTGTGCTCTCAGCTGCCCTGGGCTGGCATCTCTCAGGTGCAGGCTAATCCCCCTCAGGTACTCCTCTGAAAAGGAATTGGGCACAGGTGAGAGGAGAGGAGCCCAGTTTCTAGTGCAGCTGCCAGTGCCCTCACCCCACCTCACTGTACCCAAGGACATCCTCAGCTCTCCCCTCCCAGCCAGGGGCACAGAGGACTCATTGCAGCTGCACACATTCAGCCCCCCGGAATCCATGGAGTCTTGGACAATACAGAGAAGCCACGGAGAAGCTGTGCCCTCCTACAGGGCAACCTGCAGCCTTGCAGGCCCTCCAGGGAAAGGATCCAATGCCTTACAGAAGAGATGTTGAAAGGAGAGCAGAAAGAAACAGAAGGGCAAAATCCGTGAGGGTCTGGCTGGGAGAGCGCAGGGCAGAGGCAGCGCAGCTGTGCAGCCACCTCTCAGACATCAGCACCCTGGGCAGTGGCTCTCAGCCCTGTGCTCTGCAGAGGGACCTGGCACTGGGCTGCAGAGCTGCCCCACAGCTCTGCTGGAGCTCTGTCTGGACAGGAGCTGCTTCATGCCCTGGAGCCTACAGCCCTGAGGGCAGAGGCTTTGCTGGCTGAGAGAGGAGGCCAGGGAGCTTTGCTCATAGGACAGCTCTGGCCTGCAGGGGATCAGATGGAGATGTCTGAATGCTCCCTCACACAACACTGTTGGGTTCAGTTTCCTCTCCTTCCCTGATCAGATCCCTGCTGCCTGGAGGTTCTCACCCTGGCAGGAGTTTCCCAGGGCCGTGGCTTTTGCCTGCTCACAGAGCCCATCCCAGCCTCTGTGCACTCACCTACAGAAACCTGCCTGTTTGCAGGGCTCTGGCTGGGGGCATCTTCCTGCTTGGACACCCCGAGGAGTCCAGCCAAGGTGCTGCTGGTGTTGTCCATAAGCAGAGGAGGGGCTGAAGGCACTTTAGGAGGCTCCCAGCAGACCTCCTGACCGTTCCAGGATACAGTTCATGACTTCCAAGGACTTGTTCCAACTTGAATGATCCTTTTCTCCCTCTCTTTCACTCCCCCCTGCCTAGTTCTCAGAGTAGGAAACTGACAACACAGACTGGGGAAATCTTTTATCTTCAGAGCAGACCCTGCTTAGACCTTGTCCTTCAAACACCCCTTTGGAAGTTCCCTAGTGCTGAGCTGCAGCTCTGAGCAGCCCTGAGCCACACAGCAGCCTCTCCAGAGCAGAAGGACTCTGCCCCACCCTGCCCTGCTCTGCACTGCCAGGGGTGGCTCCTTCCACCCACAGTTCTCCCCACAGTACCAGGTGGAGCTCCCTGGGCAGGCTGAGAGCTGAGGCTGGCAGGCAGCAGAGTCCCTGCCCCAGCACACAGCCCCTGGGCTGCAGGGACCCTGCTCTGAAGGACAGCCCTGCCCAGCCCTGCCTGCACCCCAGGGCTCCACAGCTCTTCACAATGGTCTGAAAAGAGCCTCTGGACAGGAACTTTTCCTTACAGCCCCAATCAGCTGTGGCTGTGCCAGCTTTAGGAGATGCCTGCAGGACCTGCACCTGCCCTGCCCTGCACCCACAGACTCACCGTGTCAGTGACTGCAGTGACTTCTCCTCCTCCTGTGAGCTCTCAGTCACCCTCCTGGACACCTCGAAGCTCTCTCTGCTGCCTTCATCTTCCTGAGATCTCCTGGCAGTGCCCTCAGCTGTGCTGTGCAGTGCAGAGGAGCTGCTCCTGGCCAGAGCTCTCTCTTTTCTCTGCTGCTTGTTTTCCAGCACCTCCATCCAGCCACTGAGCCCAGCCCAGCTGAGCAGCACAGGACCCACCCAAGGACATTTAATGATCCCTCTGGTGGCTTTGGTGCCATGTAAACATCAGAGACTGAGAGGAAGATGATGAAACCTCTCAAGAAGTCAAAGTTAGATTCAAAGTCTGAAGTTTCTTGTGGTGTTGATGGGTCCCAGTGAGGACACTACTGGGAAAGTGTCTCCAGGCTGTGGTTAGAGTAGAGAACTGAAGGCAGTGACAAGAGGTCAGGACAAGCAGAGGAAGTTGGCTCTGATGCTGAGCAAACCTGGAGGTGTTTCATTAATGCAAAGGGTCAAACCCTGAGCCCTGGCCCCTTGACAGGCAGATCCTGTCCCTCACTCACCCCTCACAGTGCTTCCTGGAGCAGGGGAATATGGAGAGGACCAATGTCAAAGGCAGGACTATGGCACAACCCCTGCCAGGCTCCTGAGGAGGGACAAGGAGGCAATGAGGCCCCAGGGCTGGTAGGAGGAGTTGTCTCCTCATAGGCATCAGTGGCACAGCCAAGAGCCACAACCCAAGGCATGAAGAGCTTGGCTCTGCCAGGAGGCTTTCAGCTCTTGCACAGCCCTCTGGCATCTGCACCTCAGGCTGTGCTCTGCTGCTGCATGCCCTGAGCCTCTTTCCCTGCAGGCTGGAGTCACCCCCCAGCTGCCCCTCCTTGCTGGCACCTTCCTTTACTGCTCTCTCTCTATCCTCCTTGGCTCTTCATTGAAACACAAAGCCTTGGGCTGATGCTGGGTGCTGCTGGGTGATATCTTGCTCCACAGCACTGACCTGGCTCAAGTCCAGTCTGCCTGGGTGAGGTTAGATTCAATTGTCTTCCCAGACTTGGTCCCTGGTTTATGACTGAGAGTTTGGGTGCAGGGATTTCAGGGGCAGAGCTTTCCCATGGCACTGTGGCTCCTGGAGAGCTTGAAGGCAGCAGCAGCAGTTTGAAATTCCTGAAAGTGTTCTGGGGAATCCTAAGCTCAGGCTGTGGCTTTTCAGAGCAAGGCTTAACAAGTCAACCCCCAACAACTGGTTAGAATCACTGCAGGGATTTAGATCAGATTTACACAGAGGTTGACCTGCAGTCCCCATCTTGAGGTCCATCAGCTCAGGAGATGTGAGGAGAGAGGTTGCCCTATGGGTTGCAGTTTGTTTTCCTCCTGTTGGGCTCAGCCTTGTTTCTCTGAGCTCTTTTCACAGCATTGCCCCAGGAAGATTGCTGCTGCTCTGCAAGGCCACAGCTCTGTGCTTCTAGCAGCTGTTCAGCAGACAATGGCACAGGTTCTGCTTTGCAGAGTGTTGGGATGCAAGCTGGTGCTGAGTGTGAGAGTTGTCTGGGGACTGGGATGGAGAGGGCCCTCCCAGGTGACTGACACAGGAGTTTAGTACCAAAAGAGCAAAGAATTGACCATGGGACAGGGGTGACACAGGATACTGACCATTGGACAGGGGTGTCACACGTGACTGACCCTGGGACTGGGGCTGACCCCAGTCAAATGTGCTGTAACCATGGAATCTGAATGAGGAACTGGGACCAGGTATGGGATTGGAAAAGGCACAAAACCTCCAAGGGAAGAGGGAAGTTAAGAGCTGCCCCATGGATCACCACTTCTCCACCTATCAAGGCCTTCAGGACCAGTGAGACATCCTCTGGATCCACAGTGGGAACTCTCTCTGCTTTTGCTCTCTCTTCATTTTTGCCTTCTTTTCTCTATTTCTAACAGCTCCATGATGTCCCAGAAGCCAAGCTATGTCGTCACACACTGTCCTGGAAGAGTCATGAATGAACCAGCTAAACTGTTTGGCCACTGCCCTTTCTCCTCCCTCCCTGTTGTAGGGTCCAGGTTGAGGTCGAGGAGCCAATGGCAGGTGCTGTTGAGGCTGCATGGGGGGAGTGTGGAAGCTGGACCCCGTGCCTCACGTTTCACACAGACAACTGCACCTGTCAGAGGCTAGTCCAGAAGCTGTGTGCAGTTTGCCTGCCATACAGCACTTTGAACTGATTGGCTACATTTGAATAGGTGATCTGCCATTGGGCCCTGCCATTGGGGCCTTCAGTTTTCAAAGGGAAATTTCTAGGGGATGATTCGAGAGCCCACACCCTGTTCATTAGCAGGATTCAAGGCAGTGACAAGCACCCACTTGGTGCCTGTCTTCAGGGCGATTACCTGCTTTGTCCTAGCAGCAGCGTGTTGAGTCCCAGGCCACACCACAGCAGCGTGCTCTCTTTCACTCCCTCACTTCCTCCAGTTTGGGATTTATTTTTGGATTATCCCTGCCCTTCGGATTACAAATTGCAGCTCCAATTGTCTTTCCAGTTGGCAAAAATTTTGATGACTAGAAGCTCAGAGGTTTGTGAGTAACTAAAGCTAATTTACTTGGTTGTTTCTAAAGTTCACAGACTGTTTCTCTGTGGCTTAACTCTGCAGTGAGGCTGGGAGTGTCTGTCCTGCCTCCCGAGGCAGTACTGCTGTTTGTTTTCACGTTATAAGAGATTCCTGTTTGGTCCTCTCGATTCCAAGTTTCTGATTTTCTAGACTGTTATTCCATTGTTCCTTAGCATCCTATGGTGTGTAATCAACGTAGCATTGACCGGCCAAATGAACCTGGATCAAATTAACTTGGAAAAATATTTTTTTATATCTAATAAATCATATTCATATTTTATCAGATTTCTGGCTTATAAATTTGATCTTAAACCATATCAGAATGGTGCAGCAAATGCCTGGGTGCCCAATTGTGATGGTTTTACACAGATTAGGTTAGGAATTAACAGTCTCAGGCTTGGAATGGGTGAAAATGTGGAGAACATTGCTGGTAAATTAGCCAACGCTGTCAGCGATCCCGTCAGGATTTTGGGAGCCTGTATTATCCAAGGGCTGGCTGAACTTAGGACTTATGAGAAAAGATCCAGATTTTTGAGGAGAGGATTTTCCATTTGGTGAAAGAGCTAGAAAAGTCAGAGGTAAAGCATATGGGACTCAGCGATTTATTCCTGCTACAAATGAAGACGACTAGTGCTGCCCTTAGAGCAATCACAGAGTCGAGCGCTAGTTCTAATCCTAGCTCATCCAAGAGTTCAGTGGAAAGCTTTTCCAGACCGCGCAGCCCCAACACAGTCCGGGTCCCCAGAGCAGTCCCTGGCGCCATCATTTTACGAACCGCCTGAACCACGATCCCACGAACAGGACTTTGAAGGAACAGACCCTAAAATGGTGTCTTTTGGAGGGCACAAGATTTTGAGCAGCTTGCTGCTGAAGGCACATCGTCTTTGTCCTTAGCTCAAGGCACAGCACTGCCGAATCTTGCCGCGGCACGCGTCTTTAAAGATAAACAAGAAGAAAAAGCGCCCAGCCAGCAGCCACTCATTTGGGTTCTGCATCACCACAACCACCACTGCAAATTAAACAGGCGGTTAAAAGGAATAAATGATCTGACGGTTCCTGGGAGTACATCCCCACATGGAAGGAACTGTTAAAGGACTTGTCAGATTATGGGGATCTTGTTGGTTATCCAGTTCAAGTACCCTCTGGGAGTG
This sequence comes from Indicator indicator, assembly GCF_027791375.1. Taxonomy (NCBI): domain Eukaryota; kingdom Metazoa; phylum Chordata; class Aves; order Piciformes; family Indicatoridae; genus Indicator; species Indicator indicator. Next base: position 16,629,334 of record NC_072032.1, on the reverse strand, counting down.
GATGTCGTGCTGGCACCCATAAAGCCAGCCACAGAGAGTCACCTCGTAATAAAAAGTGAGAAGTGCACCTCTGGCAGTTTAGGCTGGGTCCCCCCTGCCACTGCTACATGAGATACACCTCTGGGGTCCTGGGTGCTCATCTGTGCTGGTTTGGGGTCAGCCAGAACATCTCTTGCCCCGAAAGGGACAAAAGAATGAGACTCACACAGACGGATTGGAGAGTGATGGAAAGTTTAAATGGAAAAGCAATTGGTGAAACTACAGAGAACTACAAGCTACAAAGCATAGTGACAAAGAGTATCCCAAAGCGTACAGAACCCCTCACAGAATTCCCGAAGGCTTCCCAATCCTTCCCTTCTTCCCACATGAGGGTAAACCCAAATCCCCAGGGCTCTTTCTTCCCCCTCCCGCTGCTAGGCAAGTCTCAGGCTGGCCAGGTCTGAGACTGCCCCCCCCTCCATTCTCCTCCTGGCATTAGGCCTAGTCAGGCCTAAGAGGCCTTGAGGATACTCCCCCGGCATTACCCGATAAGAGAGGACATCTCCCATGGGAGCAGAGAGGGAAGAAAGAGGAAGAGGATGACTCTGCAGATGGATTTATAGGGTGCAGGATTTATGGGTAGAAATACGCCGTTTCCTGTGTCCACCCCTAGTGGGTGGGTACCTGGGACACCAGAGGTGTATCTCATGCAGCAGTGGCAGGGGGCACCCAGCCCAAACTGCCACATCCCACCCCTTATTTCATACCCATAATTCCTGCACCCAAAACATATCATCAGATCAGAGACAGTTCTTAGATGACATGTCTGGCAAAGTCCAGGTCCTCATCTGGGCGTCCTTCCAAAGAGTCTCTCCCTCGGGCTCAGGTCACAGTTCAGTCCAGCTCTTCTCCCTCATCCTGTGGAACCTCCCAGTGACGCAGAGTTCATTCTTCTGCACGGTGAACTCTTCATGGATCCGATGGACATCCTGGCCACCTGGAAACAACCTCATAACTTCTCAACCAAACATTTCTCCATCCACTCAAGCGGCATGTTTCCACCCCTCGGGGCAATCGAGTCAGAACAATCAGGCTCCTCGACTCGACTCCTTCCACCCCTTGCAGGCAACAGCACGCTGAGACTTTCCAAAGCTGCACGGACCTTTCCCAAGCCCAGTGCTGACCGCTTCCAGCCGCGGCCCATGCAGCAGTGGCAGGGGGCATCCAGCCTAAACTGCCACAATCCACCCAAGCCATGAGCAGCCAGATCCTGCAGGAGGATGCTGTGGGAAATAGTGTCAAGAGCTCTCCTGTAGTCCAGTTAAACAACATTCACAACCTTTCCTTCATCCTAAGCAGGTCACCTTGTGGTAGAAGAAGATCAGGTTAGTCAAGCAGGACCTGTCCTTTACTTGCCAACCCATTTGCTGTTCTGGGGATCTGAAATCTGGGTGCAGTTACCTGCACAATCCCCTCCCTTGCTCTCCTGGCCATGCTCCTGGTCACACAGCACAGGACACTGCTGGTCAATCTTGCTGCCTCCTGGCCAGCTCCTGCCAACCAAGACTTTTCCCACAGGGCTGCTGCCAGTCAGTGCCAGGGGGAGTCCCCTACATGGGCAGAGCCTGGCCCCTGCCTTTGCTGGCTGGCCTGAGGTTCCTGCCAGTCCCTGCTCTGCTCTCCTGGAGCCCTTGCCCTGAAGGCAGGAGTTCATCAAGTGCCTCAGCCCCACCATGTCTCTGCTGTTATGAAGTCTCCCTCCCCACTCAGCAGCAGGCTGGGCTTTGACCTGTCCAGCCTTGGTCTCTAATCAGCAACTGAAATACTTTGCACTCTTGCCCTACCTTGCAACACCCAGCTCCAGGCCAGCTTTCCCCTCCTAACATCAGCACAGCTCACATCTGGAGAACACAGACACCAACATGCTACAGACTTATGTCTGTGCCCCCAGCTGCTGTCCCAAAGAACACAAGCCCTGATGCCACCAGTGGCTGCCACTTGGACCTCCTCCTGTACCAAGACCAGAGAGCTCCCTCCCCACACAAAGGGCTGGAAATGGAGGTGTTCAGGAAAGAGGAGAAGCAGCTGTGATCAGCTACAGGGCACACCAGGGAAGTGATCTCTTTCTGCAGAACCAGCTTCTTTCTTCCCTTTTCTCTCTCTTTTCCCATGCTTCTTCTTCCATAAGCCACCAGGACCCCACTCCTCCCCTTCCTTGGATCTTTTCCTAGACACACTTTCAACCTTCCCATCATTAATCTCAGACCCTTAAGGCAGAATCTCCACATCCTCCATTGGCAAGGCCACCATGGGAGTCTCTTCCCCTGACAGACTTGGAGAAACATTCACAAGAGATGAAAATGTCTTTGAATTGATTTTCTTTTTTTTAATTTTTGCCTGTCTTTTATTTAATATTTATGTAAATTATTTTATCTCCAAACCTTGGCAATTCATGGCCAAGAAATAGTAATTATTGCTTTTTTGTGAGGGTGTTGGGCACTGGCTCAGAAGAAAATCCCCTCATGGTGTATGTAACTCTCTGCAGTCCCATGGAGAGTCAGTTTGGGATATGGGAATCAAGGAATCCTAGAATGCTTTGGCAGGGATGCAAAATAGAGACTGGATCAAGCCCTTGGCCATGGCAGGGACAACTGCCACTAGTTCAGGCTGCAGAAACTTCCTCCCCTTGGACACTTCCAGGGATGGGACATCCCCTTCTCTGGGCAACCTGCTCCAGTGTCCTGCCACCATCATGGTAAAATATTTCTTCTGCATATCCAATCTCAATCTCCCCTCTTTCAGTTCAAAACCACTGTGCCTTGCTCTGCAAACACCTTCCCCCAGAGGCTGGGGGTCAGGGCTTGGCCCTTTGGATTAATGAAACACCTCCAGGTCTGCTCAGGATCGGAGACAACTTCCTCTGCTTGTCCTGACCTCTCATCACTGCCTCCAGTTCTCTACACTACTTTCCCAGTAGTGTCCTCACTGGGACCCAGCAACACTACAAGAAACTTCAGAGTCTGAACATAACTTAGACTTCTGGAGAGGTTTCATCATCTTCTTCTCAGGCTCTGATGTTCACATGGCACCAAAGCCACCAGAGGGATCATTAAATGCCTTGGGCTGGTCCTCTGCTGCTCAGCTGGGCTGAGCTCTGTGGCTGGAGGGAGCTGCTGGCAATCAGACAGCAGTGAAAAGAGAGAGCTCTGGCCAGGAGCAGCTCCTCTGAACTGCACAGCAGGGTGAGGGCACTGCCAGGAGATCTCAGGAAGATGAAGAAAGCAGAGAGAGCTTCGAGGTGGCCAGGAGGGTGACTGAGAGCTCACAGGAGGAGAAGTCACTGCAGTCACTGACATGGTGAGTCTGTGGGTACAGGGCAAGGGAGAGGAGGGCAGGGCAGGGCAGGGCAGGACAGGGTCCTTGTGCTGTGCAGAGGGAGCTGCCATGGGCAGAGCTGCTCACAGTTGTAGCTCCCCCCAGGCATTTCTGAGGAGGCTTTCCAGAAGAACATCAAGGCAGCATTTTCCTGGAAGGGAAGGAGTCTTGGCTTTGAATGTTGATCACCTTGGTGTGCTGGGTGGGCAGTGTGAGACTAGAGTTTATTTCTCTACTCTGCAGAACACTCTGAGACCAAAGCTTTCATTATCCTTTGTGTGAGCTGCACCTGAGCCCCTGCACACCCAGAGCTGCCCCTGGGCACTGTCCTGCAGCTTGGAGGGGTCTGCAGGGCAGAGCTGAGCACACAACAGGTGGGATGGGCTCTGTCAGCAGGGACAGGGAGGAGAGCTGGGCACAGAGAAGCAACTCCTGGCAGGGACAGCTGCAGGCAGCAGAAACTTGGGCAGGAGGGGAGAGGGAGCTACTGCCAGAGATGCCCTGGCAAGGGGGATCAGGCACCTCTGTGCCATTCTCTGCACTGCAGACACCCTTCCCAATGCAACCTTTTGCTCTCCTCTTCTCCCCAGCACAGGCAGTGCCCTGAAAGCTATGGGCTCCAGGGCAGCAGTCACCACCTTGGCAGCTGCCATTCAGCTGAAGGCTCCTGGGAGCTGCAGAGAGCAGAGCTGGGCAAGGAGAAGGCTTCAGCCCAAGCCCCTCTGCCTTTCTCTCTTCCCTTCATTGTCTCTGCAGCACTGCACTGCTCTTCCCTCATTCTCCATCCAGCCACAGGACTCTTGCTCTGGGGCATTGCTGTTGCCATGTGGTCACTTTGTGTTCTGACTCTGACTCTGCAAGTGCTGCCCCAGAGCTGTCTGCATGGAAACTAAGTGTCCAAGCTGCCTTGGAAGCTGTGCTGAAGATGCCAGAGGTTGTTGGTGGTGGGGAATGAGCTGATCCATTGGTGCTGCAGCTCAGGGAGGAGGTGTTCTGGGAGCACTGCAATCTTGGTGTGCAGAGAGAAGTGTTCCCTAACTTGTCCCTGCCTTTTCCTCCTTGCACAGGTCTGCATGGGCAGAGGCAGCAGATGGCCAACAGCAGCTCCATCCCCCACTTCCTCCTGCTGCCATTGCCAGGCACAAGGCAGCTGCAGCTCTTGCACTTCTGCCTCTTCCTGGCCATCTACCTGGCTGCCCTGCTGGGCAATGGCCTCATCATCAGCACCATAGCCTCTGACCACCACCTCCACACCCCCATGTACTTCTTCCTCCTCAACCTCGCCCTCCTTGACCTGGGTACAATCTCCACCACTCTCCCGAAATCCATGGACAATTCCCTGAGGAACACCAGGGACATCTCCTCTCCATCATGTATCGCTCAGGCATTTTTCTTTCTCTTTTTCCTTTCATCAGAGGTTTGTCTCCTCACCACCATGTCCTACGATCGCTACGTTGCCATCTGCAGACCCCTGCACTATGAGACCCTCCTGGGCAGCAGAGTTTGTGTCCACCTGGCAGCAGCTGCCTGGACCTGTGGGGCTCTCAATGCTCTGCTGCACACAGCCAATACATTTTCCCTGCCCCTCTGCCAGGGCAATGCTGTGGAGCAGTTCTTCTGTGAAGTCCCCCAGATCCTCAAGCTCTCCTGCTCCACAGCCTACCTCAGGGAACTTGGGCTTCTTGTGGTCAGTAGCTGGTTGGTGTTTGTCTGTTTTGTGTTCATTGTGGTGTCCTATGTGCAGATCTTCAGGGCAGTGCTGAGGATCCCCTCTCAGCAGGGACGCCACAAAGCCTTTGCCACCTGCCTGCCTCACCTGGCTGTGGTCTGCCTGTGCTTCAGCACTGGCATCTTTGCCTACATGAAGCCTCCCTCCATTTCCTATCCATCCTGCAACCTGGTTCTGTCAATTCTGTACTCAGTGGTGCCTCCAGCAGTGAACCCTCTCATCTACAGCCTAAGGAACCAGGAGCTGAAGGCTGCCCTGAGCAAACTAATCCCTGGATTGTTTTAGAAGCAATAAACTGTTTGTCTTCTCCTGCAGAGCAGTTCTGATGTCACTCAGTGCAGGCCCAGCCTGGCTCCTCGAGTTTTGGCTGGGTTTGGTGCATTTTTACTCTTTGTATTATTGTCTTCCCCTTTCTAATTCACTCTGCTTTGCTTTTCTCACCAAGCATATCTGTTGGAGGAGCTGTGCTCCTTGTTTGGCTAAACAAAATAAAGGCCTTTTTGGTAACATTTTTTTCCTCCAAGAATTTTCTGGAGTTTCAGGGGCAATTCCTGTGTGCAGAGTTGGCAGAGACATGAGTCCCAGCACAGCAGTACTGCCACAAAGATCCAGCAATCCCTGGAACCCCTGTCCATCTCCCAATAGATTCTGGCCCCTTCCAGTAGCAGTTGGGTCTCCTGAACCCCTCCTAGCAGAAACTGTTCCTCACTCCAGTACAAACTGATCCTCTGACTCTTTCCCTACCAACTCCATCCATCCCATGACATATTTCCTGACCCCTCCCACTACAGAGTGGCCTCATTCCAGTACAAACTGCAGACCCTAATCCCATCCCACTATAGACTGGGCCCCATCTCAGTCCAAACTGGGTCTCTTTAAGCCCTTCACATACAGACCTGGCCTTGTCCCAACACAAACTGCTTCTCCTGATCCCATCCCAGCACAGTCTTAGACCTATCCCAGGACAAACATGGCCTGGCACTTACAGACTAATTCTCCTGATCCCATCCCAGTATAGTCTGAGAGACATCCCATAATAAACTGGAAACCCCAGATAGGTCTCAGTATCAAATGAATCCCTCCCATTCTCTGCCCCCCTCCTAGTACTGACTGCAACCATTCCAGTACGAACAGGACACCACCTTGCCCTCCCACTTTAGTCTGGTTCCTGACCCAATCCAAACAGGGACCCTTTAACCCCTCCAAGTAGACTTTAGGCCTGTGCCAATATGAACTGGATCCCCTTATCCCCTCCCAGTACTGACTGACCAAGGCTTATGTTAAACTTAACCTCTTGTCCCCTCCCAGTACAGAGCAGGACCCAATGCATTACAACTGCCATCCCCTTGATCCATTCCAGTAAACTCAGGACCTTGCCTAGTACAAACTGGATCTCTTGATTCCCTCCCAGCACAGCTGTGGCCTCATCCCAGTACAAAAGGATTGTTTTGCCATCTCCCAGTAAAGTCTGGGTCCCACCCTGGTACAAAGTGCATCCCCTGGGAACCCTCATTCCATCCCAGGACAGATTGGGCCCTGTTGCAGTTCAAGCAGATCACCCAATGCCATCCCAGTTCACACTGGGCTCTCCTCTCTCTACAAACTGCAGCTCTTTAACCCCTCCCAGTACAGACTGGGCAAGTCCCAGTGCAAACTGCATCCCCTGCTCTCCTCCCAGTACAGGCTGCGTCTGGGCCGAGTACAAACTGCATCCCCTGAGCCCATTCCAGTCTCAGCTGGGCCTTGTCCCAGAGCAACTGGGTCCCATTAACATCTCCAAGTACAGCCTTGGCCTTGGCCCTTGGCCCTGGTTCCACTCATCCCCTCCCAGTACAAACTGGGACTCAATTCAGTACAGAGTGGATCCCTGCCCCCTTCCAGGAGTGGCTGTGTCCATTACAGTACAAACTGCACATCTGACTCCATCCCATTATGGTCTGGCTCCTGGCCCAGTCCTAGCAGTGTCCTTTTAAGCCCTCCAAGGACAGACTAAGCCTTGTCCCACTGCAAACTTGTATCAGTGTGAGAGCTGAAATCCTCCCCACTGACAATAACCAGCCTAGCTCAGTCTGGGAAGCAAACGCAAGCTGTATTGACAAGCAAATCTACAATCTATGATGAAATGCAATGAATATGTACAAATAGACACAATCCACAACATTTACAAATATATACAATCAACAGAAAAGCACAACCAAGCTCCCTTTGCTTCCCCCAAGGGGACCTCTCCCCCCAGGAGCCTCCCCCCAGACCCCTGGCAGAAGGCAGAGTAGTTAAAGCAGAGAGGCTGTTAACTTAGCTGCCAAGGTCAGTGTGTTATCTTCAGCCAGAAGAGAAGAAGAACAGCAGCCAGACAGCCCAGCAAGCTGCCCCACTGCGAACGCAGATGCCGATGCCTACTTTGTTTTGGGTAGTAGTTCTTAAACATTTCTATCTATCCAATGGAAGTGTTTAGAACAATCGTTATTTTGCTTTCTTACACCCAATAGTGACTTATTTACATTCTTTCACTTTCTCTGTTTGAACTTTGCAAGAAAAATTAAAAAGACAGTTTCAAACCATCACAGTCCACCCCTTCTAAACAATTCCATTGGCTGCTACTATCATTTATCTAATCTAAAACAATATCTACAACAATGGTGAATAAAGACTCATAGTCCATTCCGGCTATCTCAGATGTAGATGATTCCAAAGGGTCACATCACAGGACAAACAGCAAACAGCTTGTTTCCTCACAGGTGGAGTGAAGAAAGGAACAGGGACTCTCAGGTGACTCAGGGCTCTCAGGGTTCGTAGAGTTTGTGCACCATAGATCTCATGGATTGTCCTCTTGGGCGAGATGTCGTATCTGCACAACACTCTGAATTTAACCTCTCTCAGCCAAAGTTAGATTTCTTTGTGGAATACACTGAATTTCACCATTTTTTTGCATCACCCAATAGGTGTGACCAGGACCTTCAGCAGAAACCACCCCTCGGACAGCTTTGGCCTCTCCTGAAGGAGAAAATACCCAAACAGTTTTGCCTAACAGATTCTTTTCTCTGATAACAGGAACTCTATCACCCTCTTCCTTTCGCAACAAATCTGACTGGGCAGGTCCAGCAGGATTCACTGAACCTCTACTATTCACCAACCAGGTTGCTTCTGCTAAATGCTTCTCCATTTTTTCAGAGATCCACCCCCCATGGCTTTGAGAGTGGTTTTCAGCAAACCATTGTAGCGTTCGATCTTCCCTGCAGCTGGTGCATAGTAGGCAATGTGGAATATCCACTCCATGCCCTGCTCTTTGGCCCAGTTCTTTGCAAGATTGTTCTTGAAATGAGTTCCTTGTCTGACTCAATCCTCTCTGGAGTTCCGTGTCTCCACAGGATTTGTCTCTCCAGACCAAGAATGGTGTTACGTGCAGTTGCATGAGGAACTGGATAAGTTTCCAGCCATCCAGTGCTTGCCTCTACCATAGTCAGCACATACTGCTTACCAGATGGAGAACGAGGTAGAGTGATGGAGTCAATCTGCCAGGCTTCACCATACTTGTACTTGGACCATCGGTCACCGTACCACAAGGGCTTGATCCGCTTTGCCTGCTTAATAGCAGCACAAATGTCACAGTCATGGATGACTTGTGTGATAGCATCCATGGAAATGTCAATGGATCTGTCACGAGCCCATCGGTAGGTTGCATCTCTGCCTTGATGTCCTGACGAGTCATGGGCCCACCGAGCTAAGAACAGCTCACCTCGGTGTTTCCAGTCAAGATCAGGATCAGGATCAGAGTTTGTGTCCACCTGGGAAACTCTTGCAGCTAGATCTGCCTGATGGTTGTGTTGTTGTTCCTCAGGAGCTTTGCTCTTAGGAATGTGAGCATCGATGTGTCTCACTTTCACTGGGATTCTCTCAATGCGAGCAGCAATGTCTTGCCACAGATCTGCAGCCCAGATTGGCTTTCCTTTCCTCTGCCAGCCATTCTTCTTCCAGTCTTTCAGCCAACCCCACAAGGCATTGGCTACCATCCACGAGTCGGTGTAGAGATAAAGCTTTGGCCATCTCTCACGTTCAGCTACGTTAAGAGCTAGCTGGACAGCTTTTACCTCTGCACATTGACTGGATTCTCCTTCTCCATCTCTTGATTCTGCAACTCTGAGTGTTGGACTCCACACTGCAGACTTCCACCTCCGCTTGTTTCCAACCAGACGACAGGAACCGTCTGTGAACAAAGCATATCTCTTGTCATCATCAGACAGATCACTGTAAGGAGGAGCTTCCTCTGCACGAGTTACTCTCTCCTCTGGAGGTTTAGCACAGCTTGTGCCTTCTGGCCAGTTTGTGATCACCTCCACCAAACCAGGCCTTTCGAGATTTCCCATTCGAGCTCTCTGTGTTATCAGAGCCATCCACTTAGACCAGGTAGCATCTGTTGCATGATGTGGTGAAGAACCTTTGCCTTTGAACATCCAATTCAGAACTGGCAATCTAGGAGCTAGAAGAAGTTGTGACTCAGTTCCGATCACTTCAGAAGCAGCTTTCACTCCTTCATAAGCAGCTAAAATCTCTTTCTCTGTTGGAGTGTAGTTTGCCTCTGAGCCTCTGTAGCCACGACCCCAGAAACCAAGAGGACGTCCTCGTGTCTCCCCTGGAGCTCTTTGCCATAAGCACCAGGTTGGACCATTGTCACTGGTGGCTGTGTACAGAATGTTCTTAATGTCTGGACCAGTTCGGACAGGTCCCAGACCCATCGCTTGGACTACCTCTCGCTTGATCTGGTCAAAGGCTGCTTGTTGCTCAGGACCCCATTGGAAACTGTTTCTCTTTCCAGTCACATCATAGAGAGGTTTCACAATCTGACTGTATCCAGGAATGTGCAGTCTCCAAAATCCCACTATGCCTAAGAAACGCAGAGTTTCTTTCTTGTTGATGGGATTTGCCATGGTGGAGACTCTGTTTATCACATCCATTGGGATGTGACGGCGACCATCTTGCCACCGCACTCCCAGAAACTGGATTTCTCTGGCAGGTCCTTTCACCTTGTCTGGCTTGATAGCCAAACCAGCTTGCAAGAGAATGTCAATGATTTTGTTACCTTTCTCGAAGACTTCTTCAGCAGTCTCACCCCAGACGATGATGTCATCGATGAACTGAATGTGTTCTGGAGCTCCACCTTTCTCCAAAGCATCATGGATCACTGCATGGCAGATGGTTGAACTGTGAATCCACCCCTGGGGCAAACGATTGAATGTGTACTGAATGCCTCTCCAGGTGAAAGCAAACTGAGGCCTGCATTCCTCTGCTATGGGAATAGAGAAGAAAGCATTAGCAATGTCTATGGTAGCATACCATTTGGCCTGCTTGGATTCCAGCTCATATTGGAGTTCCATCATGTCTGGTACAGCTGCACTCATGGGTGGAGTTACTTCATTCAAGGCACGGAAATCAACTGTCAGACGCCACTCTCCATTCTGCTTTCTCACAGGCCAGATTGGACTGTTGAAAGGTGAATGAGTTTTGCTGATGACCTTCTGACTCTCCAACTGACGAATCAAGTTTTGAATGGGCACCAAAGAGTCACGGTTGGTTCTGTATTGTCTGTGATGCACAGTTTGAGAAGCAACCGGCAGCTTTACATCCTCTATCTCATGTTGTCCCACAACTGCAGATTCATCTGAAAGCTCAGGTCTCATAGACAAACAGGGGAAATGGTCCCATGTGAGCTGGAAAAGGCTGAGGTTCTCAATGACTTCTTTACCTCAGACTTCACTGCAAGAGCCTCCAGCCACACTCCTGGAATAGTCATGGAAGCGAATGGCAAGAACCAGAAGGAAGAACTGCCCATCATAAGTGAAGATCAGGTTGGTGATCACCTGAAGAACCTGAAAATGCTCAAGTCCATGGGACCTAATGGGATACACCCACAGGTACTGAGAGAACTGGCAGAGGAGGTTGCTAAACCCCTCTAGTATATTCCAAAAGTCCTGGCAGTCTGGGGAAGTCCCCACTGACTGGAAAAGGGGAAACATTACTCCCATTTTCAAAAAGGGGAAGAAGGAAGAACCAGGGAACTCCAGGCCAGGCAGTCTCACCTCTGTGCCTGGTAAGATCATGGAGCAGATCCTCCTGGAGGCACTACTGAGACAGAAGAATAGTGAAGAGGTGATTGGGTACAGTCAGCATGGCTTCACCAAGGGCAAATCCTGCCTGACAAACCTGGTGGCCTTCTATGACAATTGTGGTCACAACATTAATAGATGAGGGGAGAGCAACTGATGGCATTGACCTGGACCTGAGCAAAGCCTTCCACACTGTCCCACACCACCTCCTGCTCTCCAACCTGGTGACACATGGGTTTGATGGGTGGACCACCAGATGGATAAAGAACTGGCTTGATGGCTGCACCCAAAGAGTGGCTGTCAATGGCTCCATGTCCCAGTGCAGGCCAGGGACAAGTGGAGTCCCTCAGGGCTCAGTCCTGGGACCAGGCTTGTTCAACATCTTTGTTGGTGCCATGGACAGAGGCATTGAGTGCACCCTCAGCAGGTTTGCTGATGACACCAAGCTGTGTGGTGCAGCAGACAGGCTGGAGGGAAGGGATCCATCCAGAGGGACCTGGACAGGCTGGAGAGGTGGGCACAAGCCAACCTCATGAGGTTCAACAAGACCAAGTGCAGGGTCCTGCTTCTGGGTTGAGGCAATCCCAAGCACAAATGCAGGCTGGGCAGGGACTGGCTGGAGAGCAGCCCTGAGGAGAGGGACTTGGGGGTGCTGGTGGAGGAGAAGCTCACCAGGAGCTGTCAATGTGCACTTGCAGCCCAGAGAGCCAACCAGATCCTGGGCTGCATCAAGGAAGTGTGGCCAGCAGGTCAAGGGAGGTGATTCTCCCCCTCTGCTCAGCTCTGCTGAGACCCCACCTGGAGTACTGTGTCCAGTTCTGGAGCCCCTATTACAAGAGGGATATGGACATGCTGGAAGGTGTCCAGAGGAGGGCCACCAGGATGAGCAGAGGGCTGGAGCACCTCTCCTATGTGGACAGACTGAAAGAGTTGGGGCTGTTCAGTCTGGAGAAGGGAAGGCTCCGAGGTGACCTTCTTGTGGGCTTTCAGCATCTGAAGGGGGTTACAAGAAAGCTGTGGAGGGACTTTTTAGGATATCAGGTAGTGATAGGACTGGGGGGAATGGAATAAAGCTGGAAGTGGGGAGATTCAGGCTGGACGTGAGGAAGAAGTTCTTCCCCATGAGAGTGGTGAGAGCCTGGAATGGGTTGTCCAGGGAGGTGGTTGAGGCTCCATCCCTGTGTGATGGTTTGAAACTGTCTTTTTAATTTTTCCTTGCAAAGTTCAGAACAGAGAAAGTGAAAGAATGTAAATAAGTCACTATTGGGTGTAAGAAAGCAAAATAACGATTGTTCTAAACACTTCCATTGGATAGATAGAAATGTTTAAGAACTATTACCCAAAACAAAGTGGGACAGTCTGCAGTCTGCAGTCAGGGCAGCTGGCTTGGGTGTCTGGCTGCTGTTTCTTCTTCTCTTCTGGCTGAAGATAACACACTGACCTTGGCAGCTAAGTTAACAACTTTCTGCTTAACTAACTCTGCTTCTCTGTCCAGGGGGTCTGGGGAAAGCTCCTGGGAGAGAGAGGCCCCTTTGGGAAGGTCCCCTTGGGGGGAAGCAAAGGGAGCTTGGTTGTGCTTTTCTGTTGATTGTATATATTTGTAAATGTTGTGAATTTTGTATATTTGTACATATTCATTGCATTTCATTGTAGATTTTAGACTTTGCTTGTAAATACAGCTTTTCATTTGCTTCCAGACTGAGCTAGCCTGGTTATTGTCGGGGGGGGGGGCGGAATTTCAGCTCACACCGACACACCCTGGAAGTGTTTAAGGCCAGGCTGGATGAGGCTCTGGCCAGCCTGATGTAGTGTGAGGTGTCCCTGCCCATGGCAGGGGGGTTGGATCTGGCTGATCCTTGTGGTCCCTCCCAACCCTGACTGATTCTATGATTCTATTTCAGACCAGAAACCTCAAACCCTAACCCACCCACCCCCTGAATGCTTCCACTCACTCTGGAGAAAATCACTGCTCTAATCCTTGCCCCCAAATTTTCCTCTAAACCAAAGCCCAAAGCTCTAAACCTCTTAGTTTGACACTTACCTTAATGTCTACCCTAAGCCTTTGCCTATACCTCCAGTATTAAAATGCTGGCCTTAAGCCCAGTCCTAAACAAACCTCTAGTCCCCAGCCTGGTGGCTAACTGGAACCAGGCACCCTCAGCAAAATACCAAACCTACCTGAGAAAACTCTGCCTAATCCCAGAACACTCCAGTGTCGGTGTGAGCTGAAATTCCCCCCCCACCAACAATAACCAGGCTAGCCCAGTCTGGAAGCAAATGAAAAGCTGTATTTACAAGCAGAGTCTAAAATCTACAATGAAATGCAATGAATATGTACAAATATACAAAATTCACAACATTCACAAATATATACAATCAACAGAAAAAGCACAATCGATCTCCCTTTGCTTCCCCCCAAGGGGACCCTCCCAAAGGGGCCTCCCTCTCCCAGGAGCTTCCCCCCCAGACCCCCCTGGACAGAGAAGCAGAGTTAGTTAAGCAGAAAGTTGTTAACTTAGCTGCCAAGGTCAGTGTGTTATCTTCAGCCAGAAGAGAAGAAGAAACAGCAGCCAGACAGCCCAGCAACTGCCCCCACTGCCGAACGCAGAATGTGCCGAATGCCTACTTTGTTTTGGGTAATAGTTCTTAAACATTTCTATCTATCCAATGGAAGTGTTTAGAACAATCGTTATTTTGCTTTCTTACACCCAATAGTGACTTATTTACATTCTTTCACTTTCTCTGTTTTGAACTTTGCAAGGAAAAATTAAAAAGACAGTTTCAAACCATCACAGTCCACCCCTTCTAAACAATTCCATTGGCTGCTACTATCATTTATCTAATCTAAAATAATATCTACAACAATAGGTGAATAAAGACCATAGTCCATTCCGGCTATCTCAGATGTAGATGATTCAAAAGAGTCAAATCACAGGAAAAACAGCAAACAGCTTGTTTCCTCGCAGATGGAGCGAAGAAAGGAACAGGGACTCTCAGGTGACTCAGGGCTCTCAGGGTTCGTGCACCGTAGATCTCATGAACTCTCCTCTTGGGCGCGATGCTGTATCTGCGCAACACTCTGAATTTAACCTCTCTCAGCCAAAGTTAGATTTCTTTGTGGAATACACTGAATTTCACCATTTTCTTGCATCACCCAATAGGTGTGACCAGGACCTTCAGCAGAAACCACCCCTCGGACAGGTTTGGCCTCTCCTGAAGGAGAAAATACCCAAACAGTTTTGCCTAACAGATTCTTTTCTCTGATAACAGGAACTCTATCACCTTCTTCCTTTCGCAACAAATCTGATTGGGCAGGTCCAGCTCGATTCACTGAACCTCTACTATTCACCAACCAGGTTGCTTGTGCTAAATGTTTCTCCCAGTTTTTCAAAGATCCACCCCCCATGGCTTTGAGAGTGGTTTTCAGCAAACCGTTGTAGCGTTCGATCTTCCCTGCAGCTGGTGCATAGTAGGGAATGTGGAATATCCACTCGATGCCGTGCTCTTTGGCCCAGTTTTTTACAAGATTGTTCTTGAAATGAGTTCCGTTGTCTGACTCAATCCTCTCTGGAGTTCCGTGTCTCCACAGGATTTGTCTCTCCAGACCAAGAATGGTGTTACGTGCAGTTGCATGAGGAACTGGATAAGTTTCCAGCCATCCAGTGCTTGCCTCTACCATAGTCAGCACATACTGCTTACCAGATCGAGAACGAGGTAGAGTGATGTAGTCAATCTGCCAGGCTTCACCATACTTGTACTTGGACCATCGGTCACCGTACCACAAGGGCTTGATCCGCTTTGCCTGCTTAATAGCAGCACAAATGTCACAGTCATGGATGACTTGTGTGATAGCATCCATGGAAATGTCAATGGATCTGTCACGAGCCCATCGGTAGGTTGCATCTCTGCCTTGATGTCCTGACGAGTCATGGGCCCACCGAGCTAAGAACAGCTCACCTCGGTGTTTCCAGTCAAGATCAGGATCAGGATCAGAGTTTGTGTCCACCTGGGAAACTCTTGCAGCTAGATCTGCCTGATGGTTGTGTTGTTGTTCCTCAGTAGCTTTGCTCTTAGGAATGTGAGCATCGATGTGTCTCACTTTCACTGGGATTCTCTCAATGCGAGCAGCAATGTCTTGCCACAGATCTGCAGCCCAGATTGGCTTTCCTTTCCTCTGCCAGCCATTCTTCTTCCAGTCTTTCAGCCAACCCCACAAGGCATTGGCTACCATCCACGAGTCGGTGTAGAGATAAAGCTTTGGCCATCTCTCACGTTCAGCTATGTTAAGAGCTAGCTGGACAGCTTTTACCTCTGCAAATTGACTGGATTCTCCTTCTCCATCTCTCGCTTCTGCAACTCTGCGCGTTGGGCTCCACACTGCAGATTTCCATCTCCGCTTGTTCCCAACAAGACGACAGGAACCGTCTGTGAACAAAGCATATCTCTTTTCATCATCAGACAGATCACTGTAAGGAGGAGCTTCCTCAGCACGAGTTACTCTCTCCTCTGGAGGTTTAGCACAGCTTGTGCCTTCTGGCCAGTTTGTGATCACCTCCACCAAACCAGGCCTTTCGAGATTTCCCATTCGAGCTCTCTGTGTTATCAGAGCCATCCACTTAGACCAGGTAGCATCTGTTGCATGATGTGGTGAAGAACCTTTGCCTTTGAACATCCAATTCAGAACTGGCAATCTAGGAGCTAGAAGAAGTTGTGACTCAGTTCCGATCACTTCAGAAGCAGCTTTCACTCCTTCATAAGCAGCTAAAATCTCTTTCTCTGTTGGAGTGTAGTTTGCCTCTGAGCCTCTGTAGCCACGACCCCAGAAACCAAGAGGACGTCCTCGTGTCTCCCCTGGAGCTCTTTGCCATAAGCACCAGGTTGGACCATTGTCACTCGCGGCCGTGTACAGAATGTTCTTAATGTCTGGACCAGTTCGGACAGGTCCCAGACCCATCGCTTGGACTACCTCTCGCTTGATCTGGTCAAAGGCTGCTTGTTGCTCAGGACCCCATTGGAAACTGTTTCTCTTTCGAGTCACATCATAGAGAGGTTTCACAATCTGACTGTATCCAGGAATGTGCAGTCTCCAAAATCCCACTATGCCTAAGAAACGCAGAGTTTCTTTCTTGTTGATGGGATTTGCCATGGTGGAGACTCTGTTTATCACATCCATTGGGATGTGACGGCGACCATCTTGCCACCGCACTCCCAGAAACTGGATTTCTCTGGCAGGTCCTTTCACCTTGTCTCGCTTGATAGCGAAACCAGCTTGCAAGAGAATGTCAAGGATTTTGTTACCTTTCTCGAAGACTTCTTCAGCAGTCTCACCCCAGACGATGATGTCATCGATGAACTGAATGTGTTCTGGAGCTCCACCTTTCTCCAAAGCATCATGGATCACTGCATGGCAGATGGTTGAACTGTGAATCCACCCCTGGGGCAAACGATTGAATGTGTACTGAATGCCTCTCCAGGTGAAAGCAAACTGAGGCCTGCATTCCTCTGCTATGGGAATAGAGAAGAAAGCATTAGCAATGTCTATGGTAGCATACCATTTGGCCTGCTTGGATTCCAGCTCATATTGGAGTTCCATCATGTCTGGTACAGCTGCACTCATGGGTGGAGTTACTTCATTCAAGGCACGGAAATCAACTGTCAGACGCCACTCTCCATTCTGCTTTCGCACAGGCCAGATTGGACTGTTGAAAGGTGAATGAGTTTTGCTGATGACCTTCTGACTCTCCAACTGACGAATCAAGTTTTGAATGGGCACCAAAGAGTCACGGTTGGTTCTGTATTGTCTGTGATGCACAGTTTGAGAAGCAACCGGCAGCTTTACATCCTCTATCTCATGTTGTCCCACAACTGCAGATTCATCTGAAAGCTCAGGTCTAATGGACAACTTCAATTTTCCTCCATCAATTTCTACAGTTGCTATTCCAAAAGCCCATTTGTAACCCTTAGGGTCTTTAAAACGCCCTTCTCTCAGAAAGTCAATTCCCAAAATACAAGGTGCATTAGGACCTGTTACAATAGTATGTTTCTTCCACTGCTTCCCAGTTAAACTTATATCAACCTCTATCTTAAACAACTCTTGAGATCCACCAGTGACTCCCTGAATAGTTATAGATTCTCCCCCTTGATAATTTGATGGTATTATGGTGCACTGAGCTCCTGTGTCAACCAAGGCCCTGTACTTCTGAAATTTTGAAGTGCCAGGCCACTGGATGTACACATCCCAATAGATTCTGTTATCTCCATTATCCCTTACCTCCCCCTGGCGGAAGGCAGGGCACCCCTAATGGTGGGGATTACCTCCACATGTACAGCTGGCACAACGTCCAGCACCAGAATTAGGATCACTGTTGGAGCTATCAGAGTTGTTCTGGGAAACTGAGGAAGCGACAGCTACCCTCCTGGTATTGCTACCTCGGGATCTGCCCCTCTGCAGCTCCCGTAACCTCTTGAAAAGATCAGAAGTTGGTTGACCATCCCATCTGTTCATGTTCTCACCAAACTGATCACGCAGAGTTATCCAGATACTGCCACGTGATTGCCTCTGCTGTCTGTTTTGGTTTGACCTATTCTGGAATGGCCTTCTTGGAGCACGTCTGTTCCTAACAGCTGAAACTTGTATCCATCTGGAGGAAGAGGAATTAGAATCATCCCCCTTCATCAAGTTGGATATGGAGGTTTTAAGTTCCTCCTTCAGCTCTTTCATGCAATTCTTCATCTTCTCCAGACAAAGTTTCAATGGCTGAAACCAAAGAAGTACGTGCAAGACTATCCTCCAACTGCCTCATTTGGTCAGTGAAATGGCCAACAGTAGGAGGTGCTCCACCATAATTTCTTGCCACAATCCTGCTTGCCAGAATAGTAGCATAATTAGGAGGAGCAAGCTTAATGAGCTTTTTGGCAAGGCCTGTTCCAACAGGAATTTCATCAGGATTCAGAGTCTTATGATCTCCATACATTACTTCTCTCACAGCAAACTCTCTCAGACGCTTGATTCCCTCAGCTATTGTGGTCCAAGGCTTAGGGTTCCATGGTAAATCATCTCTGCTGGGGTACCTCAGCGAGACTGCCAGTAGGAGGCGTGCCCACAGAGAAACTTTACCAATGCACTTGCCTAGGTGCCTGTCTATGCCTGTATCCTTTGAGAGCATCCCCAACTGAGAGGCCGACTTGTCACCTACCACCAATGCTGGGGCTCCCATATCAAAACACCTGGCTAGCCAAGACAGGACTGGCTCATTATCTCCTCTGATGTAATCCTTCCTCACATGTCTAATTTCCTGTCTGGGTGCATTAGCTGACTGTATGTCATCCTCATCATCATCATCATCATCATCATCCTGAGGTCGCTGTCCCCATAATCCTATTTTAATCCTCCGTTGAATTTCTTTGAGTTCAGAGGCACTACCAGCAGTTGCTAATCTACTAGGGTCTACATCCTGACCTACATCTCCATCATCCATGTGGGGTCTCAAGAGGTCTACCAGAGTTTTAAGGCTAACCCTCTCTTCCTCATCAGAAGGATCTTTCTTAACAGAGGGACCCTGAGTAGAAGGACCCTCATCTCCATCTGCACCATCTCCTGCAGCATCTGCATCTCTCCTGCAGCTCCTTACGCTTTCTGGTTACAGTGGCCACCAAATTTACTGGCTTGGTTTTCACATTCACAGCAGAGTTGGAAGAGCAAGTAGCCTTATGTCTTTCTTGATACAGTGCTATCAGTAGCCATATGATTATTCCAAGAAGCAACAAATTTAAGATTAAGGCTAGTACAAGATATCTAGGGTACCACTGGTTCCAAAGACCCTCTGTAGTTGTAAGAGGAGTAACAAACTCATATGTGTCTGCTAGCAGATCCATAGTTGAGTTACCATAGCTTCTTAGCCCAATAAGACCATAACAGAATTCACCAACATTCAGTAACTTGTTCTTAACCCAAAGAAACGACTTATATGCCACATATCTCACAATCTTGTCTATCATGCAGGAAACAGCCCATCTGTAGACAATCACACTGATAACAGATGAAATAAAATTACTCAAAATCCAAAACAGCTTCATTTTGCTTCCTAATCTGAGCAGAAATAAATCAAACAAGCAATCGAGCCCCGAGTTGGAGCGCCAAAAATAAAAAGTGTGTCGGTGTGAGCTGAAATTCCCCCCCCACCAACAATAACCAGGCTAGCCCAGTCTGGAAGCAAATGAAAAGCTGTATTTACAAGCAGAGTCTAAAATCTACAATGAAATGCAATGAATATGTAC
>NC_072032.1:16475336-16609773 GCF_027791375.1 Indicator indicator | reverse complement strand
CCTCGAGTTTTGGCTGGGTTTGGTGCATTTTTACTCTTTGTATTATTGTCTTCCCCCTTCTAATTCACTCTGCTTTGCTTTTCTCACCAAGCATATCTGTTGGAGGAGCTGTGCTCCTTGTTTGGCTAAACAAAATAAAGGACTTTTTGGTAACTTTTTTCCTCCAGAGTTCTTTCCTCCTAAATTTTCTGGAGCTTCAGGGGCAATTCCCGTGTGCAGAGTTGGCAGAGAAAAGAGTCCCAGCCCAGCAGTACTGCTACAAAAATCCAGCACTTACTGGACCCCCTGCTCCCCTCCCAGTACAGACTGGCCCCTTCCAGTACCAGTTGGGTCTCCTAAACCCCTCCTAGCACAAACTGTTCCTCACCCCAGTACAAACTGATCCTCTGACTCTTTCCCTACCAACTCCCTCCATCCCATGACATATTTCATACCTTGATCCCTCCTAGTACAGGGTGGCCTCATCCCAGTACAAACTGCAGACCCTGATCCCATCCCACTATAAACTCTCAGTCCAAACTGGGTCCCATTAAGCCCTCCACTTACAGACTTGGCCTTGTCCCAGAATAAACTAATTCTCCTGATCCCATCCCAGTATAGTCTGAGAGACATCCCAGAATAAACTGCAAACCCCAGATAGGTCTCAATATCAAATGAATCCCTCCCAAGTGCGAAGCCAAGAACACGAGCACCCTCCCAGTACAGGCTGTGCCCCTTCCCAGCAAAAACTGCACAGCCTGAGCTGCTCCCAGTGCAGCTGTGGCTTCCTCCCAGACCAAACTGCATCATTTTGCCCTCTCCCACCACAGTGTTGGTCCCACCCCAGTACAAAATGCATGCTCTGGCCCCCTCCTAGTACTGACTGCAACCATTCCAGTACGAACAGGACACCACCTTGCCCTCCCACTTTAGTCTGGTTCCTGACCCAATCCAAACAGGGACCCTTTAACCCCTCCAAGTAGACTTTAGGCCTGTGCCAATATGAACTGGATCCCCTTATCCCCTCCCAGTACTGACTGACCAAGGCTTATGTTAAACTTAACCTCTTGTCCCCTCCCAGTACAGAGCAGGACCCAATGCATTACAACTGCCATCCCCTTGATCCATTCCAGTAAACTCAGGACCTTGCCTAGTACAAACTGGATCTCTTGATTCCCTCCCAGCACAGCTGTGGCCTCATCCCAGTACAAAAGGATTGTTTTGCCATCTCCCAGTAAAGTCTGGGTCCCACCCTGGTACAAAGTGCATCCCCTGGGAACCCTCATTCCATCCCAGGACAGATTGGGCCCTGTTGCAGTTCAAGCAGATCACCCAATGCCATCCCAGTTCACACTGGGCTCTCCTCTCTCTACAAACTGCAGCTCTTTAACCCCTCCCAGTACAGACTGGGCAAGTCCCAGTGCAAACTGCATCCCCTGCTCTCCTCCCAGTACAGGCTGCGTCTGGGCCGAGTACAAACTGCATCCCCTGAGCCCATTCCAGTCTCAGCTGGGCCTTGTCCCAGAGCAACTGGGTCCCATTAACATCTCCAAGTACAGCCTTGGCCTTGGCCCTTGGCCCTGGTTCCACTCATCCCCTCCCAGTACAAACTGGGACTCAATTCAGTACAGAGTGGATCCCCACCCCTGTGATGGTTTGAAACTGTCTTTTTAATTTTTCCTTGCAAAGTTCAGAACAGAGAAAGTGAAAGAATGTAAATAAGTCACTATTGGGTGTAAGAAAGCAAAATAACGATTGTTCTAAACACTTCCATTGGATAGATAGAAATGTTTAAGAACTATTACCCAAAACAAAGTAGGCATTCTGCACATTCTGCGTTCGGCAGTGGGGGCAGTTGCTGGGCTGTCTGGCTGCTGTTTCTTCTTCTCTTCTGGCTGAAGATAACACACTGACCTTGGCAGCTAAGTTAACAACTTTCTGCTTAACTAACTCTGCTTCTATGTCCAGGGGGGTCTGGGGGGGAAGCTCCTGGGAGAGAGAGAGGCCCCTTTGGGAGGGTCCCCTTGGGGGGAAGCAAAGGGAGATCGGTTGTGCTTTTCTGTTGATTGTATATATTTGTGAATGTTGTGAATTTTGTATATTTGCACATATTCATTGCATTTCATCTGCTTGTAAATACAGCTTTTCATTTGCTTCCAGACTGAGCTAGCCTGGTTATTGTCGGTGTGGGGGGAATTTCAGCTCACACCGACACAACCCCCTTCCAGGAGTGGCTGTGTCCATTACAGTACAAACTGCACATCTGACTCCATCCCATTATGGTCTGGCTCCTGGCCCAGTCCTAGCAGTGTCCCTTTAAGCCCTCCAAGGACAGACTAAGCCTTGTCCCACTGTTAACTGGATGCCTTTATCTCCTCCCACTGCAGACTTGGCAACATCTCAGTCTGAACTGGGCTCCTTGAAGCCCTCCCAGGAAAGACAGGGCAGGTCCTGGTGTAAACTGAATCCCTTCCTCCCTCCCAGTACAGCCTGGACTCCATTCCTGTCCAAAGTGGATCCCATTGAAATCTCCAAGTTATCCCAGTTTCATTTGTTCATTTGATCCCATCCCAGTACACACAAGGCTTCAATCCAGTACACACTGGATCCCCTTCACCCTCCCAGTACTGACTGGATCCCTCCAGATGGATAATGGACACTCTGACCCAGTACAGACTCTACTCCTTCCCAGCACTAACTGCATCCCTTGGCACCATCCCCCTTCAGTCTGGGATCTTTTGAAGTGCAACTCAGATTTCCTTATCCCCTCCTAGTCTAGACTGGGCCGTGTGCCAGTAGAAACTGGTTTGCTTTTCCCCCTCCCAGGCTGGATTTGGCTCAGTACCACTACTGATTGCTGTTGTAGCCCACTCCAGGTACAGAATGGGCTTCCTCCCAGTCCTGACAGGATCCTTTGGGGCTTCCTACTGCAGTTTGTGACACCTCTCTGTAAAAGTGGACCCCGTGGCCTCTCCCAGTAAAGACTATCCCACTCCCAGTACATTCTCAATGCCCTAGTCCTGTCCCACACCAGGCCTTGTCCCAGAACAAACCTCATCATCTGATCTCCTCCCAGGAGATACTGGGACTTATCCCAGCACACACTCCTTTCATTTGCCTCCTCCCAGTACAGACTGAGTCCCTTCCCACAATAAACTGGATTGCTTTAACCTCTCTCAGCACAGCCTTGTGTGCTGGGGCTCACCCATCCTGGATGGGTCTGAAAAGAACCCAGCCCCAGGTGGACAAAAGAAACTTAATCCAGGGGGGACTTGGCCCCTCCCCTGCTGGGAGAAGGTGGTCCCCTGACTCAAAGGTCACTCCCCCTTCCTGTCCAGCAAGCCTATAAAAATGGCAGACAGGTTGCTGCTCCTCTCTCTGTCCTGTCTCGTCTGCTCGAGAAGATCTCCTGCTGCTGTTGCTGCCACTCCCTCCTGCACCGGACCACGTGGCTGGGGCCCTTTCTCTCTCCCAGCTGAATCCACCGACATCCAGGGGAACACAAGGCCATCCAGGCTTGGGTTTGTATATTTTTCTTCCCACTTACCCTCATCCCTCACCTCTGTGAACCCCCCCTGTTATTGCTATATATATATACAGAATTATTCTTCCTTTCCCTTTTGTAAAAAAGTAAAATTTACTTCTCCTACTTCCAAACCGACTTCAGGCTATTTCTTTCACGAATTTATTTTTTTTCTTTCCCCTACCCTTTTTTTTCCCCCCTTTCTTCTCTCTCTCCACCCTGCCAAGAGAAAAGGGAGAGGGGCAGGGGGAGAAATTTCAATCTATTATCATTTGAGCTCCTAAACTCAGAGCTCAAACCACCACACCTGGCCTCTCTCCCAATGCAAACTGCATTCTCAGACACCTTCCCCATACACACTTGGCCCCATCCCATTACAAACTGCATCCCCTGATCCCCTCCACTACATCCTGCTCCCCTCACACTCTTTCTGGCCAGTGGCCCCAAGCCTCACCATTACCCCCTGCTCCTGCCCTACCTCCAGGCTCCTGCTGTCACCCAAAGGAACTGAGCTCATTCCTCACCTCACCTCTTCCTGCTCAGCCCATCCCAAACCCACTCCTGCCCCTGTCTCTGCCTCCATTCCTCACCCTGGACCCAGCCTTTACCCTCATCACTGATCCCTTGGCTTTAACCCCAACCCAAGTACTGCTCCTCCAAGCTGGCCCTCACCTGAGCCCTGCCCAGCACCCTCAGCAGGACACCAAAGCCTCTCCTCAGCCTTGGCCTGAGTCACAGCCCTGAAAGGCAGCTCTGAGTCCTCAGCCCTCCCCTGGATACCTCAGCCCCAAACGTCCTTCCTGTGCTCTGACCTCTCACCTGCATCCCCTCCCACCTTTGAGTGACTCTGCTTGGCCCCTGGCACAGGGCAGGGGCTGGGAGCTCCCAGAGCAGCCTCATGGCTTTGGAAGAACAGCAGGAGGTGACCTGTGGCTGAGCAGCTGCTGGAGCCCAGGAGCAGATGGGTGGCAATGCCATGGGCAGCTCAGCTGTGCCTCAGCATCTCCTGCACAGCAGCAGGCACAAGGCTGTGCAGGGGCTGGGAGGTCACTGCTGGCTCAGCAGCTGCTAGGGCAGCAGCAGCAAGAGGGCAGCAAAGGCACTGGGAGGTCACTGCTGGCTCAGCAGCTGCTAGGGCAGCCCCTGACTCCTGCCTGGCCTCTGTGCTTTTGGCCTGCCAGCTGCCAGAGTCCCCAGCAGGCCAGCAGAGGCATGTGGTGGGCAAGTGACTTGTGGCACTCCCTGTCCCTAAGCAGCTGCAGCTGGCCCCTGCAGGAAGAGCCTTGCAGCTGGCTTGGCACCTGCCTGCCCCTGAGTGCCTGAGGGGACAGCAGCAGGGACAGGCCTGGGCTGTGGCCAATGCAGAAGCTGAGAGGCAGCAGCAGGGAGCTGCCTTGGGGCTTGCTTTGCAGCTGGAGCTTGTGCTGTGTCCCCAGGCAGAAAGGCCTCTGGCAGGGACCATTACCAATGGGCTGGGATGGAGCAGAGCCTGAGCACAGTGCAGAAGGCCAAGTGCAGCTGGGCTGTGGCAGGAGGAGTGTGGCTACCCAGACACAGGGGTTGTGCTCCCTGCACTCAGCACTGCTGTGGCCACATCTGGATTCTTGGTGTCTGGCTTTGGAAATTCTTCTTCTGGAAGAATGGAGAAGTGAAGAGGCTATGTGGTAGGGTATGTGCCAGGACTGGGGTGGAGACACAGAGGGCTCAGGGCTTCTGGAACCTTGTGAAGTGCAAGCTCAGGGCACAACAGTTGCAGTGTGCACCTGCCTGAAGGCTGCTGCTGATGGAGCTTTTGGTGTTGGTGGGAAGGGAAGGGAAGAAAACCTCCATAAGGTGCAACTTGTAAGGTTCAGAGTGGAGGTGAGGACAAAGAAAAGTCACTCCAAGGGTATCCTTGTGCTGTCTACGGCAGTTGCCTCTGCCACCAAGGCCAGGGAGATGAAACTTGACTTTGAGCCTCTCTGGCTCTGCCTGCCCAGGCTCTGTGGTCAGGGCTTGGCCTTTTTGCTGCAGAAACCAAAGCCAGTGTGTGGCACAGTGTAGGACAGCCTGTGGTGGACATGGCAATGGATGCTGGCAAGGCTCAAGTGCTCAAGAGATTCCAAGGCTTTGCGTTCTTGGCTGTGGCAATCATTCAGCACCAAGGAATGGGGGAATGGAACAAAGCTGGAAGTGGGGAGATTCAGGCTGGACGTGAGGAAGAAGTTCTTCCCCATGAGAGTGGTGAGAGCCTGGAATGGGTTGTGCAGGGAGGTGGTTGAGGCCCCAGCCCTGGAGGTATTTAAGGCCAGGCTGGATGAGGCTCTGGCCAGCCTGATGTAGTGTGAGGTGTCCCTGCCCATGGCAGGGGGGTTGGAACTGGATGATCCTTGTGGTCCCTTCCAACTCTGACTGATTCTATGATTCTATGATTCTATGTCTGGGATCAGGTACAGAGGCACATTAACAGCAGAGTGCTTACCAGCAATGTGGATGATTCTGGTCCACCTCAGGGGCCAGACTGGGATCCTAATGGTGAACATCATCCTAGAGTTTTAAAGCAATACGGAGATTGGATTAAGACAAGATTGGAAAATGCAATCTCCAAAGCAGTAAATTGGCCAGAACTATGCTCTGTAAAACAGGAGCCACAGGACTCCCCCACAGAGTTTGTAGAATGATTGCAAATTGCTATGAGAAAAGACACAACATTAGGTCCTTCCTGGGACATCAGGAGGCAACAGCTTATTTGCCTGTTCTTTGGACAATCATCCACAGAAAGTTGGAAAACTTAGAGAATGTGATGTAAAGGATGTAGAGAAACTGGTGGAACAGGCTTGGGGGGGTGGGTTAGCAATCAAAAGGTGATAGAGAGGGAAAAATGTGTAAAAGCCTCGGTGGTAGTTAATGTGGCAGCCCTGGAACAGCAGGGAGAGGTGAAAAGGGAAGGATTCAGAGGATGTGGTAGAGGGAAACTTTTGGCAACAGGGCAAATATGAGTGACTGAAAATGACAGCAGCTGAGGCATTGAAGAGTTGTGCCATATGTTAACAGCATGGTGACCCAACCTGAATTGGCTCCAGCAGCTTTTTGCAGGCAGTATTGTTTGGATAGTATTAAGGCCTGCACTCATGGCCTCCCCTGAGCTGCTCCTAGGAGCCCTTGGGAGCCTTTCTTGCTAATGACCCTCAGGGAGGCCAATCAATGCTTCAAGGTACTTTGTGTTTTCCTTCTGACTTCTTTAGCAGTTTCTTCAGTCTTCTCTCAGTACCTGAGGATCATGCAATGAGTCCCAAGTGTCCTAAGGAGCTGTTTGTGTCTCTGTTGTTTTCTTTGATGTCTTCTTCAAGATTTCAAAGTGCACCTCACAAAGCCAAATTCTTTATGTCAAAGATAAAAGATTTTATCAGTTTTCAGTTTAGAGCAGAGATGATAATTCCCCAAGTGACACTGCCCCAGGCTGTCTCTCCAGGACATCTGCACTTGCAGCAAAATCTGTGCTTCAGGTCTGACACTGAATGGACAACTTTGCTCCTCACCCTCCCCAGCCTCCCCATTCCTGGTCATTGCCCACCTGGGACTTCCATCACTGCTCCTTGCATCAGACTTCTGCACTGCTCTCTGCAGCTGGAGCTCACAGCTCCATGGCACCAGCTCCCCCCTGCTCTCCTTACACAACTGGCTGCACACAGCCACAGAAGAATTGTTGCTCTTTGCAAGCAAGGCAAAGCAAAGGCTGAGAAAGTTCCCTCAGCAATCCAAGCCCTCTGGAGCCATCTGCTCAGCACAAGCTGTCTCTCAGCAGCTTGCCTGTCCACAAGGATGAGGCAAAGCCAACAAGTTGTGAGCTGGCTGTGATTTCTCAGCCAGTCAAGAGTTCTTGAGAATGAGAAGGAGATGCAAAGGTTGGATCAGAGCAGCCCTTCCTCATTAACCACTTTGCAATTTAAAAAGCAACTCAGCAGAAGCCTCTGAATTACAGAGTGGAGAAGGACAAGGCTCACTCTGCCCCCTTGGTCCCTTTTCAAGCCTCAATGTATTTCTTCAGTGTCAATAGTGGACTGTGAGAAGTCTTTTGTCCTGTTTCTCCTGGTTGCTGTAGCAGGCTGATGAGATTCAGGGTGGTTGTGGAGGAGTTGATGGATTGCAGTGAAATTCATTGTACTGGGTGTAGGTTGTAGCTCCTGATAGAACATGTGAGCAAAGACACATCCTGGTGAGTAGTCACTGGTGCAGAGAAATTAAAATCACAGCAAATCATCACAGAGGAATCAGACAGACAGAAATTGAACTGATTGCTTCTGCTGTAAACTAAGTCATCCCTCAACATGGATCTGCAGGCTGTCCCCATGCAGACACAACCTTTCCCAACACATCTCACTATGGTTTCAGGAATGTCCTCTGAGTGGGTTCCAAGGGGGTCAATGTTTTTTCCCCATCCAAACAGATGTCTTGAGTTTCAACAGGATTGCTTCCCCCAATGGAACCTTGTTGTTCTTGCCCAGTGCAGGCATTTCCATCACTTCTGGGCTACTTCCCCTCCTTTGGATGCTCCCACACCCCATGCTCCCAGGGACAGAAGGGGGTTCCATTGGGATTCACTCCTAGGGCAGTAGCTGGGTCTGTATTGGGTACTGAATCCTTGTGTGTGGGGGGGACCCAGGGGACAATCTCATCACTTTCTGTCTGAGGTGGGAAGTTCATTGTGTCCATGGATGAAATGCTTCAATTCTGAAGGATTTTCCCATATCAGTTGAGTCTCAGCAGGCTGGGTTCCTCCATCCCCTGCTCTGATGATGGCTGCTCTTCCAGACTGTGGTGCTGGGACACAACTCAAGGCAGGAGAGGTGTTACCTTGGGGTTCTCCAAGGGCTTTGCTGATTGATTAGTGATCATTTTCCTCAATTTCTTCCCAGGGCAGTCTGACCTTGGTGCTAGGAAAGGTTCTGGAGCAGGTCACCCTGCACTTACAAGATAAGCAGGTGATCAGGCCCAGTCATGCAGGGGGTTATGAGAGGCAGGTCCTGCCTGCCTGAGCTGATCTCCTTCCACAATAAGGGTAGCTGGCTAGTGGATGAGGGAAGGGCCATGGACATTGTCTGCCTGGACTTCAGTGAAGCCTTTGACACTGTCGCCCTGTTACAAAGGAGAAAGAGCAGTCAGGAGAGTTATAAAAAACTCAGCCAGGTGGAGGTCAGGGACAACAGAGTGTACTGGGATGTGTTTGTGAAATGGCCTGGCACTTCAGAAGCCCTGAAGTACCGAGCTCTGGTGGACACAGGGGCCCAATGCACCCTAATACCATCAAGCTACAGAGGGACCGAGCCCATAACCATTCAAGGGGTCACAGGGGGCTCACAAGATCTGACTGTACTGCAGGCTGAGATAAGCCTGACTGGGAATGAGTGGGGAAAACACACCATAGTGACTGGTCCAGATGCACCTTGCATTCTTGGCATTGACTTTCTGCGGGAGGGATGTTTTAAGGACCCTAAGGGGCACAAGTGGGCATTTGGGGTAGCAGCTGTAGGGACTGCAGACAAGGAACAGCTGTCTGCCATGCCTGAGCTGTCAGATGACTCCTCCGTAGTTGGCAGCCATAAGGTGCAGGATTTGAAGTTACCAATTGCTTCTCACATAGTGCATCGCAGGCAATACAGGACCAACCGAGACTCTCTGCACCCCATACATCAACTGATTCGACGACTGGAGAGCCAGAAGGTAATCAGCAAAGCTCATTCACCTTTCAACAGCCCAATATGGCCAGTGGGGAAGGCAAACGGGGAATGGAGATTGACTGTGGACTACCGTGGCCTGAATGAAGTGACTCCTCTGATGAGTGCTGCTGTGCCAGACATGTTGGAGCTCCAGTACGAACTGGAATCGAAGGGGGCCAAGTGGTATGCCACAATAGACATTGCTAATGCTTTCTTCTCCATTCCCATTGCAGAAGAATGTAGGCCACAGTTTGCTTTCACCTGGAGAGGTGTCCAATATCAATGGAATCGTCTCCCCCAGGGGTGGAAACACAGTTCTACCATCTGCCATGAAGTGATCCAAACTGCACTGGAGAAGGGTGGAGCCCCTGAGCACCTGCAGTTCATTGATGACATCATTGTATGGGGTGAGACAGCAGAGGAGGTCTATCAGAAGGGTAAGAGGATAATCGATATCCTGTTGGAGGCTGGCTTTGCCATAAAGAGAAGCAAGGTAAAAGGGCCTGCCAGAGAGATCCAGTTTCTGGGAGTTCGATGGCAAGATGGCCGTCGCCACATCCCTCAGGATGTGGTGAATAAGGTAGCCACTATGGTGCAACCCACTAGTAAGAAAGAGACACAATCCTTCTTGGGGCTTGTGGGCTTCTGGAAAATGCACATTCCTGGGTATAGTCAAATAGTGAAACCCCTCTTCCATGTAACACGGAAGAAAAATAGTTTTGTGTGGGGATCTGAGCAACAGGTAGCATTTGACCAGATAAAACGAGAAGTGGTCCATGCTATGGCTCTGGGACCTGTTCGAAGTGGGCCAGAGATCAAGAATGTGCTGTATACTGCGGCTGGTGAGAGTGGTCCTACATGGAGTTTGTGGCAGAAAGCTCCTGGTGAGACAAGGGGCAGGCCCCTAGGTTTCTGGAGTAAGGGGTACAAAGGTTCTGAGGCCAACTACACTGCAACAGAAAAGGAGATCCTAGCTGCCTATGAGGGAGTCCGAGCTGCTTCTGAGGTAATTGGGACCGAGTCACCACTCCTTTTAGCTCCAAGGCTTCCAGTCCTGACTTGGATGTTTAAAGGGAGGGGCTCAACCCCACATCATGCCACAGATGCCACCTGGAGTAAATGGATGGCCCTGATAACTCAGCGAGCTCGAATGGGGAACTTTGAACGCCCTGGCATAGTAGAAGTGATCACCAACTGGCCAGAGGGTGCTGACTTTGGGATGCCACCAGAGAAGACAGTGACCCGTGCTGAGGAAGCTCCCCCATATAATGACCTCCCTGATAATGAAAAGGGCTATGCTCTATTCACAGATGGATCTTGCCGTCTTGTAGGGAGCAAGCGGAGATGGAAGGCAGCTGTCTGGAGCCCAACAAGGCAAGTGGCAGAAGCAAGGGACGGAGAAGGCGAATCCAGTCAGTATGCAGAGGTAAAAGCTGTCCAGCTGGCCCTGGATATAGCAAAACGGGAGAACTGGCCGGTGCTTTACCTATATACTGACTCCTGGATGGTGGCAAATGCCTTATGGGGGTGGCTGAAGGAATGGAAGAAGAACGGATGGCAGAGGAAAGGAAAGGCTATCTGGGCCGCAGACCTGTGGCAAGACATTGCTGCCCATCTGGACAAGCTGCCAATAAAGGTACGGCACATCGATGCACACATTCCCAAAAGCAGAGCCACTGAGGAACACCAGCACAACCACCAAGCAGATCTGGCTGCTAAAATCTCCCAGATAGACTTGGACTGGGAACACAAGGGTGAGCTATTCCTAGCTCGCTGGGCCCATGACACTTCAGGTCACCAAGGGAGAGATGCCACACACCGGTGGGCTCGGGACAGGTCAGTGGACATATCCATGGAAGCAATCTCCCAGGTTATTCATGAGTGTGACATCTGTGCTGCCATAAAGCAGGCTAAGCGCATGAAGCCTTTATGGTATGGGGGGAGATGGTCAAAGTATAAGTACGGAGAGGCCTGGCAGATCGACTACATCACCCTTCCTCGATCTCACAGTGGCAAGCAGTACGTACTGACCATGGTGGAGGCAAGCACAGGGTGGCTGGAAACCTACCCAGTACCTCATGCCACTGCCCGCAACACCATCCTGGGCCTGGAGAGACACGTCCTGTGGAGACACGGCACCCCAGAGAGGATCGAGTCGGACAATGGAACCCACTTCAAGAACCATCTCACAAGGGACTGGGCAAAGGAACATGGGATTGAATGGATTTACCATATCCCATATCATGCACCAGCTGCAGGGAAGGTTGAACGCTACAATGGCTTGTTGAAGACCACCCTAAAAGCCATGGGGGGTGGAACCTTTAGGAACTGGGAAAGACACCTAGCTCAGGCCACTTGGTTAGTCAATAGCAGAGGGTCTGTAAACCGAGCTGGTCCTGCCCAGTCCAACCTGCTGCAAACAGTGGATGGAGATGGAGTTCCTGTGATCAATGAGAAAAACCTACTAGGAAAATCAGTATGGGTTTTCCCTGCTGTTGGTGGGGGCAAACCAACCCGAGGGGTGGTCTCTGCTGAGGGGCCTGGTCACACATACTGGGTCATGCTAGAGACTGGGGATATTCAGTGTGTGCCACAACGAAACGTGACGTTGGCTGAAAAGGTATAGCCTCTGAAGGTAACACCAATTAATGTAATGTAATCACTGTATAATAGTTATAAGTCGTTGTAAGTTTTCTCTCCTAGTTTGATAACAACCTGGTGTCCAGGATCCAGCATGAACCCACCGCACACAAGCATCAGCTCAAAAGGACTTCTGCATCATCTCGCCTACACCTGCTCCTGCTTCCCATGCAGCAATAGACTGTTCCTGACTCCCCTTCAGAGGTGAAGATGGTTTCCTGTTCTCTCTTATTCTTCTCCACGTTCCTGCCCAGCTCAAGCACCACCTGCATCAACTGGCACCAGAGAGAGAGACTGCCCTGTGAGAGACACAGCTGGGATAAAGAGGGACTTACAACATGAACTCTAATACCACAACTCATGACTGGATAAAGAAACTGTGACAGGAAAGTGGAAGTGAAATAGAAGAGGTGGACTGTGCTGGGGCACACCCATCCTGGATGGGGCTGAGAAGAACCCAGCCCCAGGTGGACAAAAGAAATTTAATCTGGGGAGGGCTTGGCCCCTCCCCTGCTGGGAGAAGGTGGTCCCCTGACTCAGAGGTGGTCTATTCCACTTCCCCTTCCTGTCCAGCAAGCCTATAAAAGGGGCGGATAGCTTGCTGCTCTTCCCTTTTTTCCTGCCTCGTCTGCTCGAGAGGATTTTCTGCTGCTGTTGCTGTCTCCTGCACCGGACCACGTGGCTGGGGCCCTTTCTCTCTCTCAGCTGAATCCACCGACATCCAGGGGAACACAAGGCCATCCAGGCTTGGTTTTGTATATTTTTTTCCCACTTACCCTCATCCCTCACCTCTGTGAACCCCCCCCCCTGTTACTGATATATATATATGTAAAAAATTATTTTTTTCCTTTCCCTTTTGTGAAAAAAGAAAAAAAAAATTACTCCTCCTACTTCCAAACCGACTTCAGAATATTTCTTTCACAAATTTTTTTTTTTTTCCTTTCCCCTACCCTTTTTTTTTTCTTTTTTCTTTCTTCTCTCTCTCTACCCTACCGAGGAAAAAGGGAGAAGGGCTGGGGGAGGAATTTTTATCTATTATCATTTGAGCTCCTAAACTCAGAGCTTAAACCACCACAGGAGGCCTCAAAATTCAGGGGACCCAAAGCAAACTCCAGGGAGGTGAAGCTGCAACCTTCTGTGGGGCAGCACAAGGGGGCAGAGGCTGGGGGGCTGCCTGAAATCAAAGGGTACCCAAAAACATGAAGGGGGTTTGGGAATGGGGGGAGAGCCCCTGAAGTTTGGGGTAAGGAAATTCATTGGTCCCAAGTTTGGAGGGGAAATCCTCAATTTAAGAGGCCCCAAAGATGGGATGATTAAGAGGAGAAATTTGGAGGGTTTGGGGTCTGCAAAATGAGAGGTCCCCAAAATGGAGAAGGCCCTAGGGGACACCCCAGAATGGGAGGAAACTTGGGGGGAGGGGAGGTAATGGCGGTGAAATAAGAAGGGTCCCCACGGGGCAGGGGGTATGGTACAGGGGCAACGAAGGTGTCCCCAAATGGAGGAAGGTGGGGAGTAAGGGGAGAGGACACAAAATGCTGCCTCTTCCCCAACCTCTGTTGGATCTGCTGAGACCTCCCCTGCAGTGCTGGGGTACAGCACAGCACATCCAGGGACCTGCTGGAGCAGGGCCAGAGGAGGTCACAGCAGTGCTGGAAGGCTGGAAGCCCTCTGCTAGGAGGCTGGGAGTTGGGGGTTGTCAGCCTGGAGAGAAGGCTCCAGGAGACCTCCTGGTGGCCTTGCAGTGCTTGAAGGGCCACTCAGAATGCTGGGCAAAGAGCTTTGAGCAGGGCCTGTTGGGACAGGACAAGAGGGGATGGTTGAACCCAAACAGGGAGAGATCTACCCCAGATTTACACCCCTGGACTCTTTATTGGACCCCCCCCCCAGCAAGGGCAGCGCTCAAGGAGGTGTCCTGCAGCTTGTGCCCAGCTGAGAGTAGCTGAGGAGAAAGGAGAGAAGGCAAAGAGAGGGCAAAGAAGCAGCAGCAGACAGCTCAGCACCACCCCAGGCTCCAGCAGCCTGCATCAGAGCTCCCATCCAGAGGAGGCAGGGCCACTGCTGGGCTGGATCCTTGTCAGAGGCCCAGGCTCTGCTGGAAAGGGGCAGGAGAAAGCCTGACAGGAGCCCTGGGCCCTCTGGAATCTTCCATGGCCACTGCTGGGGCAGGGAAAGCTCCTTGGAAGGCCTGGACTGGCTGAAAAGCAGCAGGGCCAGGGGTGGGCACTGGACAGCCTGTGGGAACCCTTCTGGGAGGCAGCAGCAGCAGTGCTCAGCTGGTGGAAAGCTCAAGGGCATGCCCAGGCCCTCTGGAATGGAGCAGGCTCAGCTGTGGGGCTGCGGAGAGGCCACTGAGTGCCTCTGGGCCCAGGGCTTGCCTCGGATACTGCACAGCCCAGCAGTGGCCCTGCTGCCTTCCAGTGCTCCCAGGGCTGCCATCAGCCGTTCCAGTAGCCCTCAGGGGGCCCTGCTGGCTGCCAGCCTGCCTGGGCCTTCTGTTAAGCTTTTAGGTGGCCAACAAGTAGCCCTCAGGCCTTCCAGCACCCCAGCAGTGGCCCTGCTGCCTCCCAGGGGCCATGGGGCTGCCATCAGCTGTTGCCCAAGGTGTCCATGGACCCTGAGGTCCTGAGCCTCTGCTGAGTTGCCAGCAGCCCTGCAGTGCCATTGCAGCAGGCCTGAGGTCCTGAGCCTCTGCTGAGTTGCCAGCAGCCCTGCAGTGCCATTGCAGCAGGCCTGAGGTCCTGAGCCTCTGCTGAGTTGCCAGCAGCCCTGCAGTGCCATTGCAGCAGGCCTGAGGTCCTGAGCCTCTGCTGAGTTGCCAGCAGCCCTGCAGTGCCATTGCAGCAGGCCTGAGGTCCTGAGCCTCTGCTGAGTTACCTCCAGGCCTGCAGTGCCATTGCAGCAGTCCAAAGGCCCTGAGCCTCTGCTGAGTTGCCTGCAGCCCTGTAGTGCCATTGCAGCAGTCCTCAGGCTTCCTCTGGGATTTGCTTTCTCCCAGCAGTGGCACTGGAGGACTTGAGCTGGCCAGGAGCTGCCAGCAGGATTGCCAGGAGCCCACCAGCAGCCCTGCTGCAGTCCAGTGGGCCCAGAGCTTGTGCCTGGCATTCTGTGAGTGCCCATCCTGCCTGCCAGCAGCCCTGGGGCGTCCTGTGGGCAGGCCATGAGTGGCCCTGCAGCATTCCAGCAGGTCCAAGACTTCCCTTGGGCATTCTAAGAGGCTCCAAGTTCTTCTAATTGATTCCAGAGCCCCCAGGGATTCCCACAGGATTTCCCCTGGCCCAGCAGTGCCCTGCAGCACTCTAGCTGGCCTCAGGCTTCTCTCAGGCTTCCCCCTAGCTCAGCAGCAGCTCTGCTGCCTTCCAGAGGCCCTGGAGCTTCCATCCAGCACTCCTCTGTCCCAGCTGTGCCCCTCTTGTCTTGCAGAATCCAACAGCAGCCCTGATAACCTCCATGGAGCCAGTGGCCCTGCTGCCTTTAGGCAGTCCCAGGCCTTCTGTCAGTCTGTCCAGGAAGCCTGAAGTGCACTCATTGCCTTCCAGCAGGCCTGGGGTTCCTTCAGGCTTCCCAGGAGCCACCAGTGGCCCTCCTGCCTTCCAAAGAGAGTGGTGCTTAGCTTGGACTTTCCAGTGCCCACATAGTGGCCATGCTGCCTCCCAGCAGGCACAGGGCTCCTCTTGGGCTTTTTGGAAGCTCAGCAGCAGAGCTGATCCCTTCCAGCAGGCTGGAAGCTTCCCTGCAGCATTCCCAGCAGCTGCTCAGGGACCATGATGCATTCCAGCAGGCCTGAGGATTGCAGTGGGATTTCCATTCCCCCACCAGGAGCAGGGTGGCCTTCAGTGAGCCCTGGGCTGCCATCAGCATTGCAGCAGCCAAGCAGTGGCCCTCAGGGGTTCCAGCAGGCCTGGGCACTGTCAGTGGCTTTCTACTGCCCCTTCCTGCTGCTTCCTTCACGCCTGGGGATGCCAAGAGGCTTTCCACTGCCCCAGCATTGGCCTTGCTGCTGTACTGCAGCCCCTGGGGATTCTGCTGCCCCCCAGCCCCCAGAGCCCCTGATGGATTCTAGCAGCCAAAGGCTTCTGACAGGATTCCCATTGCACTCCCTGTGGCCCTGCTGCCTTCCAGCAGTTCCAGGGCTTCTGCCTTCCTTCCCACTAGCCCTGGGGAGAGGGGAAAGAAGTGCCCAGGCCCCTCAAGAAGGACACCCTCACCTCTCCCAAGCCCCTTTGCCAGCCCCATGGTGACACCAAGGAGACCTTTCTCCACCCAGCTCAGCCTTGCTGCTGCCTGGAGCAGGCAGGGCCAGGCCAGCACAGGAGATGGCTCTGGGACAGGCACCCACAGCCCCAGGGGCCCTCGTACATGGCAGCAGGCCTGAGGCTCCCAGCAGCATTCCACTCTCTGCCCAGTGCCAAGCTGCATCCCAGCCTGCCTGTGTGAGCACAGCTTTGTACCAGCCAGCACTGCCCCTCCTGCCTTCCAGAGCTGCCTTGGACAGAGGAATCTTGAGGTAGATCCTGGCAAGGGTTGGGCTGAAGCTGAGGGAAAGGACATCACTGCTGTGCCCCTGGCACCACTGCAGCCACTGCACCTTGGAGGCCATCAGGTGGGTAAGGCATGGCTGAGCCTTGGCAAGTCCATGTTGATGTTTCTGGGGCAGGCTCTGCTCTTTCAGGTGCCCAGAAAAGCCTCCCCAAAACGCCTCCCAGGTAGTGGCTTTCATTGCTCATCCAGCTGAGCTGGCACGGCCTGGGCTTCCCTGGGCTGCACTTTGGCCTCTCCCAAGGATGAGAGACATTGGTTTGTCCTCTCACAAGAGAGGTCTGCCAGTGCCAGGACATTCCAAAGGGCTGTCCCAAAGGGATATTGATCTCCTTCCTGAATCTTCCATGCACTGTCCCTTCCAGCACACAGTGCCCACCTCTGGAGTCACCTTTCCAGGTGCAGGCTGTCCAGCCAAAGGCCCTTTCCATCACTCCCCAGTTTGCCTCTCCCCTCACTCTTTGTTTATTCAGGTTCCTCTCTCCTGTGCTGTACTTGGACCTTCAGGGAGGCCAATCTGCCACTGTCCCCTGAGCTTCCTCTGTGATTGTTTTCCTCTCTATCCCTGGTGTCTACCTCCCTGAAACTGTGCTGATCAGATCCTGCCTTGGAGAGAGGCAACCTGCTGAGAGACAGCTTGTGCTGAGCAGCTGGTTCCAGAGGGCTCTGCTTGCTGGTGGAACTTTCTGAGACTTCACTTTGCTTTGCTTCTAAACTCCTCCTGTGGCTGTGTGCAGCCAGGTCCCTATGGAGAACAGAGGGAAGCTGGTGCCATGGAGCTGTGACTGCAGAGAGCAGGGGAGAAGCCTGATGCAAGGGGCATTGCTGCAAGGCCTGGGTGGGCAATGAGAGGAATGGGAGGCTGGGTTGTGAGGAGCAAGGCTGTCCAGAGTCAGGCCTTGCTGCTCCTGCAGGTGCAGATGCCCTGAGGAGAGAGCCTTGGTCAGAAGCACTTGGGGAATTCTCAGCTCTTCTCTGAGCTGAAGAGCAAAGAAATATTTATTATTGTTTGTCAGAAAAACCTCAAACAAACAAACAAAAACCCAACCCACAAAAAGACCTCAGAAAACCTCAAAGCCATTGGCTGACCCAGGCTCCATCTGGATTACCTCTTGCACCACAGCTCTGCTCTCTTAGGCCATTTCTTTTTCCTCAGCCCCAGGCTGAAGGTTCTCATCTGCTGTTTGGAGGTTTCCTTCTCTTGCATCAGCTCTGGCCCCATGCTGCAAGCAAGGGCAGGCTGAAGCTGCACTGCCCTGAGCTTGCACTTTCAGCAGGCTGAAGAATCTCAGGTTCCTTAGCTCCCTCACACCAATCCTGGCAGATCTCCTCTGGAGCCTCTCCAGCTCCTCCAGATCAAGGAACCCCACAGCTGGACACCAGGAATCCAGATGTGGCCACAGCAGTGCTGAGTGCAGGGAGCACAAGCCCTGTGTCTGGGTGGCCACACTCCTCCTGCCACAGCCCAGCTGCACTTGGCCTTCTGCACTGTGCTCAGGCTCTGCTCCATCCCAGCCCATTGGCAATGGTCCTTGCCAGAGGCCTTTCTGCCTGGGGACAGAGCACAAGCTCCAGCTGCAAAGCAAGCCCCAAAGCACCTCCCTGCTGCTGCCTCTCAGCTTGGCAGGCACAAGGGATGGCACAGTCCCCAGCCCAGCCCTGTGCCTGCCCATGGCCAATGGCACCAAGGGATTGGAGTTTGCAGTGCCCTCCCCCTCCCCTCCTGCCCATCTGCCTCCTCCTGCCCTAGAAACTTCTCAGCCATCCCTCAGCTCCCAATGCTGGCCCAAGCCCTCAGCCTGCTTGTGGCCTGGCAGCTGAGCAGCCACAAGAAAGCTCTGCAGGGCCTTGCAAGGCAGCTCCCTGCTGCTGCCTTTCAGTTTCTCCAGCATCCACAGCAGATCCTGAGGTACAGCTGAGCTGCCCATGGCATTGCCACCCATCTGCTCCTGGTGTCCATGAGCTCCTCAGCCACAGGCCACCTCCTTCTCCTCTTCCTCTGGCAGCTCCCAGCCCCTGCCCTGTGCCAGGGGACAAGGAGAGTCAGTCAGAGGTGGGAGGGGCTGCAGGTGAGAAGTCAGAGCACAGGAAGGAGATTTGGGGCTGCGGTGTCCAGGGGAAGGTAAGGGCAGGGCTTGGGGTAATGGGTAAAGAGAGTGTGAGGGGAGCAGGGATCCAGTTTGTACTGGGATGGGGCCAAGTGTGTATGGGGAAGGTGTCAGAGGATCCAGTT
The DNA here is from genome assembly GCF_027791375.1 of Indicator indicator. Lineage (NCBI taxonomy): Eukaryota > Metazoa > Chordata > Aves > Piciformes > Indicatoridae > Indicator > Indicator indicator. The sequence continues at coordinate 16,591,166 of NC_072032.1, read as the reverse complement.
TGTACTGGGAGAGAGGCCAGGCTGTGCTGAGAGGGGTTAAAGCAATCCAATTTATACTGGGAAGGGACTCGATCTGTGCTGGGAGGAGGCAAATTAAACTAGTTTATTGTGGGTCAAGTCCCAGTATCTCCTGGGAGGAGATCAGAGGATGAGGTTTGTTCTGGGACAGGGCCTGGTGTGGGACAGGACTAGGGCATTGAGAATGTACTGGGAGTGGGATAGTCTTTACTGGGAGAGGCCACGGGGTCCACTTTTACAGAGAGGTGTCACAAACTGCAGTAGGAAGCCCCAAAGGATCCTGTCAGGACTGGGAGTGTTATAAACGATCCTCACACTTCACGATTTTAAGAATGAGGATATTTTATTTTGAGTAAAATAAGTAAAAGCAGCGCTGGGTGTCCGGGGGGGTTCTCCTGCCCCTCCTCCGAGACGCACCAACCAGACCCTGAGACCCCTTTCTATGGTGTGTGAATTTCACAGCATTAGCAGTTTTCTTATCAGTTCCTTTTTATTGCTCATCCAATTGGGCCTTTTATGATGGAAGCAGATGGTCTTTTTCAGATGTCTCTCTTCTGATCCTGGTCTGTGCACATGCTTGGTCAATACATCACGTAGGACTATGTTATGTGTCCTTGTGCCGCCTGGTACCGCTACCTAACTTGGCAGAAACCGTTCAAGATAAGATATACAGGGATTATGTCATGGGGCCCTGATGCTACACACAGCTGTACATTGTAACTAAATCTCTACAAAAACAAGCATGCTTTTTTTACATTTTAAGCTCTGCACTATATAATTAGCAAATAACTCTTTTCTTACTTATTACAGGAGGAAGCCCATTCTGTACCGGGAGTGGGCTACAGCAGCAATCAGTAGTGGTACTGAGCCAAATCCAGCCTGGGAGGGGGAAAAGCAAACCAGTTTCTACTGGCACACGGCCCAGTCTAGACTAGGAGGGGATGAGAAAATCTGAGTTGCACTTCAAAAGATCCCAGACTGAAGTGGGATGGTGCCAAGGGATGCAGTTAGTGCTGGGAAGGAGTAGAGTCTGTACTGGGTCAGAGTGTCCATTATCCATCTGGAGGGATCCAGTCAGTACTGGGAGGGTGAAGGGGATCCAGTGTGTACTGGATTGAAGCCTTGTCTGTGCTGGAATGGGATTAGGGGAACAAATGAGACGTGGACAAGGCCAAGTCTGTCCTTGGAGACTTCTATGGGATCCACGTTGGACAGGAATGGAGTCCAGGCTGTACTGGGAGGGAGGAAGGGATTCAGTTTAGACCAGGACCTGCCCTGTCTTTCCTGGGAGGGCTTCAAGGAGCCCAGTTCAGACTGAGATGTTGCCAAGTCTGTAGTGGGAGGAGATAAAGGCATCCAGTTTGCAGTGGGACAAGGCTTAGATGTCCTTGGAGAGCTTAAAAGGACACTGCTAGGACTGGGCCAGGAGCCAGACCATAATGGGATGGAGTCAGATGTGCAGTTTGTACTGTAATGGACACAGCCACTCCTGAAAGGGGGTGGGGATCCACTCTGTACTGAATTGAGTCCCAGTTTGTACTGGGAGGGGATGAGTGGAACCAGGGCCAAGGGCCAAGGCCAAGGCTGTACTTGGAGATGTTAATGGGACCCAGTTGCTCTGGGACAAGGCCCAGCTGAGACTGGAATGGGCTCAGGGGATGCAGTTTGTACTCAGCCCAGACGCAGCCTGTATTGAGAGGAGAGCAGGGGATGCAGTTTGCACTGGGACTTGCCCAGTCTGTACTGGGAGGGGTTAAAGAGCTGCAGTTTGTAGAGGGAGGAGATCCCAGTCTGTACTGGGATGGCATCAGGGGTGCAGTTTGTATTGTAACAGGGAAGGGAAGGGCTGGGGGGACTGGGTAGAGAGAGTGTGAGGGGCCAAGGCTGTACTGGGAGGGGATCAGGGGATCCAGTTCAGAATAGGATGGGGCCAAGTGTGTATGGGGAAGGTGTCCAGGGATTCAGTTTGTACTGGGAGAGAGGCCAGGCTGTGCTGAGAGAGGTTAAAGCAATGCAGCTGATAGTGGAAAGGGACTCAGTCTGTACTGGGAGAAGGATAGTGGATCTAGCTTGGGCTGGGACAAGTCCCAGTATCTACTGGGACAGGATTAGGGCTTTCAGAATGCACTGGGAGGGGGCCATGGGGTCAAGTTTCATTGAGAGGTGTCACAAACTGAACTAGGAAGCAGCAAGTGCTCCAGTCTATACTGGGAGGAAGCTGTTTCTCTACTGGGAGGGGGATAGAACATCCAGTTAGTAGTGGTAGAGAGCCAAGTGCAAACTGAAAGGGGAAAAGCAAACCATTTTATACTGGCACATGGCCCAGGCTACACTAGGAGGGGTCAGGAGATCAAATTTGTACTGGAACAGGTGCAGAGTGAACTGGGAAGGTGCTAAGGGATCCAGTTTGTACTGGGAGGGGTTCAAAGGATCAGGTTTGTACTGGGAAAAGGCCCAGACTATGGGAATGGGGCCAGGGGATCCAGTTTGTACTGGGACAGGGCCCAGGCCATGGGACCCTGTGTGGGCACTGGGGCTGGGACAGGGACAGGAGGCATGGAGATGTTGCAGAGGGGGACAGTGCTCCAGGAAGATGCAGAGCTGCTGCTGGATGGGGAAGGGCATTGAAGGCCAATGGCACAGCCTGGGGCTGTCAGGCTGGGAGCAGCCCTGTGGGAAGGGTCTGGGTGGGCAGGAGCTGGCCAGGAGGCAGCTGTGGCCTGGCAGCAAGGGAGGCCAGCAGTGTCCTGGGCTGTGTGAGCAGGAGCATGGCCAGCAGAGCACAGGAGGGCATTGTCCAGGGGACTGCAGCCACATCTCAGATGCCCAGAGCAGGAGAGATGTCCCCAGGCTGGAGGCAGGGCAGCAGAGGGTTCCCAAGCTGCTGAGAGGCTGAAGCCCTTGGCTGTGCTCAGAGCTGAGGGAGCTGGGCTGGTCCTGCCTGCAGAGCAGCAGCTCCTGGGGGAACAGGCAGCAGCAGGGCTCTGATGCCAGCAGAGTGGGGCAGGCTCATGGCCATGGCACAAGACACAAGGACAAGAGGCAGCAGGCTGGAGCCAGAGGCTGAGGCTCCCTCTAGAGCAACACTTGTGCAGCATCAGGAGAGTCTCTCCCTGCAAGCTCTTGGCCAGGGCCTTTGTGTCCACCCTGGCCCAGCAGACACTCTCAGCCTCTCCCAGGAACAGCCACATCCATCCCAGTACAAGCTGGATCCCCTGGCCCCATTCCCATAGTCTGGGCCTTATCCCAGTGCAATCTTGATCCTTTGAACCCCTCCCAGTACTGATGTGGCCTCATCCCAGTACCAATGGGATCATATAGCCACCTCCCAGTACAGCCTGGGTCCATCCCAGTACAAAGCACATCCCCCGCAGACCCTGATTCTGTCCCAGTACACACTGGGCCCTGTTCCAGTGCAAACTGGCACCCTGATGCCATCCCAGTTTGGACTGGGCTCCCTCCCTGTGCAAAATGAATCTCTTTGAGCCTTCCCAGTACAGACTGGGTCTTGTCCTAGTACAAATTCAGTCTCCTGGCCCCTCCCAGGGCAGACACAGTCTCACCCCAGCACAAACTAGATCCTTTTGCTCCATCCCAGTACACTCTGGGAGGGGATCAGGGGACTGAGTTTGACACCTTCCCCATACACACTTGGCCCCATCCAAGTACAAAGTAGATCCCAGATCCCCTCCCAGTACAGCCTGCTCCCCTCACACTCTCTCTTCCCAGTACCTCAAGCCCTGCCCTTACCCCCCTGCTCCTCCCCTGACCCCAGTCCCCTGCTCCCAAACCCACCTTTGACCCTGACTCTGCCCCCATTGCTCACCCTGGCCCCAGCCTCCACCCTTGGCATTTACCCCTTGGCCTTAACCCCAGCTCTCAGCCCAGCCCCAACCCAAGCCCTGCTCCTTAGAGCTGGCCCTCACCTGAGCCCTGCCCAGCACCCTCAGCAGGACACCAAAACATCTCCTCAGCCTTGGCCTGAGCCACAGCCCTGAAAGGCAGCTCTGAGCCCTCAGCCCTCCCCTAGACACTTCAGCCCCAAACCTCCTTCCTGTGCTCTGACTTCTCATTTGCAGCCCCTCCCACCCCTGACTGACTCTGCTTGGCCCCTGGCACAAGGCAGGGGCTGGGAGCTGCTGGAGGAAGAGGAGGAGGTGGTGGCCTGTGGCTGAGCAGCTCATGGACACCAGGAGCAGATGGGTGGCAATGCCATGGGCAGCTCAGCTGTGCCTCAAGATCTCCTGCACAGCAGCAGGCACAAGGCTGTGGATGCCTCCTCCCTGGGGGTGTTCAAGGCCAGGTTGGATGAGGCCTCGAGCAACCAAGCCTAGTTGAGAGGTGTCCTTGACCATGGTGGAGAGGTTGGAAGCAGTGACCTCTGAGGTCCCTTCCAACCTGAGCCATTCTGTGGTGCTTTGACAACCTCCAAACCCAGCCCTTAGCACCTTGCAGATGTCCCCAGCTGCTCCATGTCCACCACCATGCTTCAGACCACCACAGGCATGGTTCCCACAGCTCCTCACCCTACCTCAGTTCCTGTTTAGACTTTTACTGGTAATAAAAATACAAACCACAGATCAATTTGTTTCCTTTCTTACCTCTGGTGACAGAAAGGTCATATTCCACCCATGGCAGCTCCTCGTGACACCTTGAGACCTTCGCCTCAGCTTCCCACAGTGAGGCCACCAGCAGCAGCCTCTATCTTTAGGGCTCCAGGTGGAGTCCTTCCCTTGGTGACACAAGGAGCTGAGGAATTTCATCCACCTTCAGCCCCGCCTGACTCAGAAAGGTCAAAGTATTGAGGAGGGACTCAGAACAGTGAACGACTGAGGAGGGTCTTGGAAGGGTCAAAGGATGGAGGGGGGACTCAGAAGGGTCAAGGGATCAAGGAGGGACTCAGAAGGGGCATTGGGGGACATCTGGGACATTTGGGGACATTGGGAGGATATTTGGGACATTGTGGGGCATTGTGGGGACATTTGGAGACCTTGGGGACACTTGGTGACATGCTCTGCTAAGTTCTGCAGCCACTGCCCAGCTGAAGCCTCTCCAAGGTGTGGGCACCAAAGAGGGAGGAGCTGGAAGCCTCTGGGAAGTTTAGAGTTTATGACCTGAAGGCCACTACTGGGACCTGCTGGGATGAGTCCCATGACTGCAGTGAGGCTATAGATGGCTGCAGGCCCTTCATAAGGGACAGGAGAGGAAGGAGGGGTGGAGGGAGTTGTCCTCTAGGATTTTGGGTGGAAGAAACCTTCAAGATCGTTGAGGCCAACCATGAACCCAGTACTGCCAGAGCACCACCAAACCGTGGCCCTCAGCAGAGGGCTTTAAACATCCTCCAGGTATGGGGATTCCACCACTGGCCTGGGCAGCCTGGGCCAGGCCTGGACACCACTTTTGGAGAAGAAATTCTTCCTCATGGCCAACCTGAACCTCTCCTGGGGCAACTTGAGACCTTTTCGTCTTGACCTAACCCAACCTCACTGCAACCTCTTGTCAAGGAGTTGTAGAGAAGGTCAAAAGAAGGTCTAGAGAAGAGAAAGCAGGAGTTGGGTCCATCCAGGAAGTGTCTCAAGGTTCTGGGCCACTGCAGGAGGTAAAGGTCTGACAAAGAAGAGGGGAAGCAGGAGCTGGGTCCATCCAGGATGTCCCCTCAACAGCAGAGTGGAGAAGCCCCATGGCCAACACAGGAGCCTCCTGCCCCTGGATATCTAAACAAAGGCCATAAACTGCACCTGGCACATTCCAGCTTCTCCTTATCTCCTACCCTTTGAGCTTCACGCTGGGCACCCGTAAGGAACCACAGCTGCTAGCTCAGCCCTACTCAGCTGCTTCCATGCCTAGTGGGATCAAGGAAGGGCTTGGAAGGGTCAAAGTGAGAAGGAAACTCTTGAGTGGAGATAAAGATACCTGGATGGGGACACAGAAGCCACGTGAACCGAGGGAAGCAAACCAAGCAGATCCATCAGCACTTCCCATGGCCAGGTTGAGAAGGGTCAAAGGATTAAGGAGGTATTCAGAAGGGTCAAATGGTCAAGGAGGGACTTGGAAGGGTCAAAGGATTAAGGAGGTATTCAGAAGGGTCAAACGGTCAAGGAGGGACTTGGAAGGGTCAAAGGATTAAGGAGGTATTCAGAAGGGTCAAACGGTCAAGGAGGGACTTGGAAGGGTCAAAGGATTAAGGAGGTATTCAGAAGGGTCAAACGGTCAAGGAGGGACTTGGAAGGTTCATGGTGGTGACTATGGGCAAACCTTGCCTGATGGTGGTTTCCTATGACAGGAGTTACAACATCACTGGACAAGGGAAGGGCAGCTGAGGGCATTTAACCTGGGCTTGTGTGAAGTGTTTGACCCTGTCCCACATGACATCCTGGTCACCATGGACTTGAGGGGTGGCCCAAGGAAGTGGCTGGATGGTAGTACTCAGGGAGTTGTGGTCAATGGCTCAGTGTCCAGATGGAGACCAGTGATGAGTGGTGTCTCTTAGGGGTCTGTTTGACATCTTTGTGAAGAGTGGGACTGAGGCACCCTCTGCAGGTTTGGGGCTGACACCAAGCTGTAGACATGCTGGAGGGAAGGGATCCAGAAGGACCTGGACAGGCTGGAGAGGTGGGACCAAGCCAACCTCCTGTAGTTCATCAAGGCCAAGCGCAAGGTCCTACAGCTGGGTCAGGACAATCCCAAGCACAAATCCAGGCTGGGTGAGGAGTGGCTGAGAGCAGCCTGCAAGAGAAGGGCCTGGAGGAGTCAGGTGATGACAAATCAAAAATGAGCCAGCAATGGTCACTGGTGGGCCAGAAGGCAGCAGAGTCCTGGACTCTGGACAGAGTCCAGAGTCCTGGTATCAGAAGTGAGACCAACAGGACAGGGAGAGGATTCTTCCCCTCTGTTCTACTCTGCTGAGAACCCACCTGGAGCCTTGCATCCAATTCTGGGGCCCCCAGCCCAAGAAGGACCTGGAGCTGCTGGAGAGGGTCCAGAGGAGGCCACCAAGATAACCAGGGAGCTGGAGAACCTCCCCTATGAGGACAGGATGAGGGAGTTGGGGCTGTTCAGCCTGGAGAAGAGAAGGCTCCAGGGAGACCTTAGAGCAGCCTTCCAGTACCTGAAGAGGCTCCAGGAGAGCTGGGGAGGGACTTTTGAGAAGGGCTGTGTGCCATGATGTGAGAGACGGGATGCTGCTTGGTGCAAGCAAGATGTCAATTTATTGTACAAAGGTTAACATAATATCAGAAGGCAGCTTGCAATTGGTCATTAGTATGTCCAAGCTACAGTTGTAAATTCATGATCGGCTACAGAGAGAAAGTATCACGTGAACGCATATATGTTTTCCAAGGCTTAAGCAAGAGTCAGGCAAGAGATAAAGGATTCCATAATTCTACATTCCTCTAACCTAGCTTTTGCTTTGTTCTTGTTATCAGGTAACTGCATAATCCCTGCAGGTCACAGTGACCACTAGGGAGTCCACCTGTCTGTGTTTTCCTTTTACACAGCTGCACTCTGTTCCCAGGGTTTGCTACCCATCAGAGATACAATGTCTCCAGTGTCTGGGGTGCTGATCCCTAAATCAATTCCTTCAGCTGGGAGTGCCAGGATGGTTTGAAACTGGAGCAGGGGACATTGAGGTTGGGTATCAGAAGTTCTTCACTCTGAGGGTGGGGAGGCACTGGCACAAATTGCCCAGGGAGGCTGTGGATGCCCCATGCCTGGAGGTGTTCAAGGCCAGGCTAGATGAGGCCTTGAGCAACCTGGGTGGGTGGGAGGTGTCCCTGCCCATGGCAGGGGGTTGGAACTGGATCTTTGATGTCCCTTCCAACCCAGACCATTCTATGATAGAGTCCAGGTCAGCTGGGAGGTTGGAGGTGCTGGGAAGAGCTTCTTCTTGTCCTGGGTTTTTGGTGAAGTTGATGAATGAGTCTCGCCCTGAATTCCTGGAGAAAGGTTTCCATCACCTTGGGGTGAAAGAAACAGATTTCAGGGGTGTCCACGTGGCTCTAGGCAGCTGCTTTGGGTTTAAGGGTGGATCCAGGGAGGTCCAAGGAACCTATGATGAGTTGGAACCAATTTGTCCTTTAGTCTTTCACAGAATCACAGAATCCCCCCAGGAAGGAACCTCTGGAGCTCATCCAGTCCAACCCAGTCCAACCCTGCTCCAGCAGGGCACTGACAACAGCTTGCCCAGGAGCACAACGTCCAGGTGGGTTTGGAGCATCACCAGAGAAGGAGACTCTGCAACCACTCTGGGCAGCCTGCTCCAGGGCTCCAGGCACCCTCAAAGCCAAGATATTTCTCCTGATGGAACCTCCTGGGTTCCAGTTTGTACCCCTTGTCCTGGCACTGGGCACCACTAGCAAGAACCCAGCCCCATCCTCATGACCTTCACTCTCTGGGGCTGCTCTTCTCCAGGCTCAACAGCCCAGGGCTCCTCACAGAGCTGTTCCAGGCCCCTCAGCACCTTCCTAGCCTCCACTGGACTCTCTCCAGTGGTTCCCTGTCCACAATTCCTTTGTCTTCATCATCTGGCTTTTTTCAGGTGATGAAATTCCTGAAATCAGGAAGACCACTCCTGATCTTACAGCTTTTTTTTCACCCATTTTGCAACCTCTGGTGGAAAACTGACAGATCCAGCAGGGCAGAAAAACCTGAATCCATGGAAACTCCCCCTCCTGGCAGGCTCTGCACCATGAGCAAAACAGAGCTGGAAATCCTTTTTTTTTTTTTTTTTTTTTTTTTTTAATGAGGAATAATAAAAGAAAAAAAAATCCTGGCCCCAGCTCTGGGTGGCAGCTGGGATTGGCCACGCCTGACTGATAAGGGAAGCTGATAAAACCTGGGAGCTCCTGGCAATGAGCACACAGCTAGAGGAGGAGAGGGTCCTGCTCAAGGTGAGTGTGGATGAGCAGATCCTGGGATTCTGGATCTTTTTGGACTCTTTTGTTTTTTTCCCCTGGAGGGGTTGAGGAAAGATCTTGAATTTTGGAGTGGGAATAATTGAGAGTGAATGGTTTGAAATCAGAGAGAAGCTTGAGGTTGGATGTTAGGAGGAAGTTCTGCACCAGTTCTATTGGTGGAACAATGGAAGAGGTTCTGAGGGTGGTGGAAGAATGGAAGAGGTTCTGAGGGTGGTGGAATGATGGAAGAGGTTCTGAGGGGGATGGAATAACAGAAGAGGTTCTGAGAGTGGTGGAATGATGGAAGAGGTTCTGAGGGTGGTGGAATAACAGAAGAGGTTCTGAGAGTGGTGGAATGATGGAAGAGGTTCTGAGGGGGATGGAATAACAGAAGAGGTTCTGAGAGTGGTGGAATGATGGAAGAGGTTCTGAGGGTGGTGGAATAACAGAAGAGGTTCTGAGAGTGGTGGAATGATGGAAGAGGTTCTGAGGGTGGTGGAATAACAGAAGAGGTTCTGAGAGTGGTGGAATGATGGAAGAGGTTCTGAGGGTGGTGGAATAACAGAAGAGGTTCTGAGAGTGGTGGAATGATGGAAGAGGTTCTGAGGGTGGTGGAATAACAGAAGAGGTTCTGAGAGTGGTGGAATGATGGAAGAGGTTCTGAGGGTGGTGGAATAACAGAAGAGGTTCTGAGAGTGGTGGAATGATGGAAGAGGTTCTGAGGGTGATGGAATAACGGAAGAGGTTCTGAGAGTGGTGGAATGATGGAAGAGGTTCTGAGGGTGATGGAATGATGGAAGAGGTTCTGAGAGTGGTGGAATGATGGAAGAGGTTCTGAGAGTGGTGGAATGACGGAAGAGGTTCTGAGAGTGGTGGAATGACGGAAGAGGTTCTGAGAGTGGTGGAATGACGGAAGAGGTTCTGAGAGTGGTGGAATGACGGAAGAGGTTCTGAGAGTGGTGGAATGACGGAAGAGGTTCTGAGAGTGGTGGAATGACGGAAGAGGTTCTGAGAGTGGTGGAATGACGGAAGAGGTTCTGAGAGTGGTGGAATGACGGAAGAGGTTCTGAGAGCGGTGGAATAACGGAAGAGGTTCTGAGAGCGGTGGAATAACGGAAGAGGTTCTGAGAGCGGTGGAATGACGGAAGAGGTTCTGAGAGCGGTGGAATGACGGAAGAGGTTCTGAGAGCGGTGGAATGACGGAAGAGGTTCTGAGAGCGGTGGAATGACGGAAGAGGTTCTGAGAGTGGTGGAATAACAGAAGAGGTTCTGAGAGCGGTGGAATAACGGAAGAGGTTCTGAGGGCGGTGGAATAACAGAAGAGGTTCTGAGGGTGGTGGAATAACAGAAGAGGTTCTGAGGGCGGTGGAATAACAGAAGAGGTTCTGAGGGTGGTGGAATAACAGAAGAGGTTCTGAGGGTGGTGGAATAACAGAAGAGGTTCTGAGGGTGGTGGAATAACAGAAGAGGTTCTGAGGGTGGTGGAATAACAGAAGAGGTTCTGAGGGTGGTGGAATAACAGAAGAGGTTCTGAGGGTGGTGGAATAACAGAAGAGGTTCTGAGGGTGGTGGAATAACAGAAGAGGTTCTGAGGGTGGTGGAATAACAGAAGAGGTTCTGAGGGTGGTGGAATAACAGAAGAGGTTCTGAGGGTGGTGGAATAACAGAAGAGGTTCTGAGGGTGGTGGAATAACAGAAGAGGTTCTGAGGGTGGTGGAACGATGGAAGAGGTTCTGAGGGTGGTGGAACGATGGAAGAGGTTCTGAGGGTGGTGGATAACAGGAAGAGGTTCTGAGGGTGGTGGAACGATGGAAGAGGTTCTGAGGGTGGTGGAACGATGGAAGAGGTTCTGAGGGTGGTGGAACGATGGAAGAGGTTCTGAGGGTGGTGGAACGATGGAAGAGGTTCTGAGGGTGGTGGAACGATGGAAGAGGTTCTGAGGGTGGTGGAACGATGGAAGAGGTTCTGAGGGTGGTGGAACGATGGAAGAGGTTCTGAGGGTGGTGGAACGATGGAAGAGGTTCTGAGGGTGGTGGAACGATGGAAGAGGTTCTGAGGGTGGTGGAACGATGGAAGAGGTTCTGAGGGTGGTGGAACGATGGAAGAGGTTCTGAGGGTGGTGGAACGATGGAAGAGGTTCTGAGGGTGGTGGAACGATGGAAGAGGTTCTGAGGGTGGTGGAACGATGGAAGAGGTTCTGAGGGTGGTGGAATAATGGAAGAGGTTCTGAGGGTGATGGAACAAATCAATTCAAATTTAGAAAATTCCATAATTAGAGACAAAACTTTGGGGTGAAAATCCTGGAATTTTGGCTATTTCAGCTTCGGAAGAGGAGCAGGCCTGGGTGATGAATGATGATGATGTCACCACCAGAATCCCTTCTGGATCTGGGAATGAGGAGGCTTTGCCCTCAGAGCTCCATGGAGAGGTGCCCAAGAGCCTGAAATAATTTCCCAATTTCCAGCATTTTTTGCTCACCAGAAATGGTTCTCTTTTTTTATGGTTTCCTTCTACAGATGGGGTGGAAGAAATTCAGCAGGTTGGAGATCACCTTGATGGTCCTCTTCTGCCTGATGGTGGCTGTGGCTTGTGTCTTCATCGGGCTCTTGGCAACCAAGGACCTGCCATCAGAGGATGATGGTGAGTGGCTGATTCCCACCTGGAGATCTTTGAGGAAAGAAAAAATCCCAGATTTGTAGAAAATTCCAATATTTGGGATGTGTGGGTTGGGTTGGAAGGAACCTTCAAGACCAGAAGGTCCATGGGCAGGGACAGTTGTGCCCCTAGCCAAAGAAGGACACAGACGCTGGTGGAGCGAAGCCAGAGGAGGCCACAATGATGATCCAAGGGCTGGAGCAGCTCTGTTGTGAGCATAGGTTGAGAGAGCTTGGGGTGGTCAGCCTGGAGAAGACTCTAGGAGGATTTCAAACTGCCTTCCAGTACCTGAAGGGGCTACAGGAGAGCTGGGGAGGAACTTTTGACAAGGGCTTGGAGAGACAGGATTAGGGACAAAGGTTTGAAACTGGAGCAGGGGAGACCTAGGTTGGACATCAGGAGGGTGGTGACACTGGAAAAGGCTGCCCAGGGAGGTCATGGATGTCTCCTCCCTCGAGGTGTTCAAGGCCAGGTTGGATGAGGCCTTGAGCAACCTGGACTGGTAGGAGGTGTCCCTGCCCATGGCAGGGGGGTTGGAAGTGGATGATCTTGAATGTCCTTTCCAACCCAACCCATTCTATGAATCCAAGAGGAGTGTGGGCAGCAGGGCAAGAGAGGGGATTCTGCCCTTTGACTCTGCTCTGCTGAGACCTCACCTCCAATCCTGCCTCCAGTTCTGGTGTCCCCAGCAGAAGAAGGACACAGAGCTGATGGAGTGAGGCCAGGGGAGGAGCAGCTCTGCTGTGAGAACAGGCTGAGGGAACTGGGGGTGTTCAGCCTGGAGAGGAGAAGACTCCAGGAGGACCTTAGAGTTGCCTTCCAGTACCTGAAGGGATCCTGCAGAAAGGCTGCAGAGAGACTTTTCATGAGGGTGTCTGGAGACAGGACAGGGGGGAATGGTTTGAAGCTGTGGGAGAGCAGGTTTAGACTGGAGCTGGGGAAGAAGTTCTTCAGGATGAGGGTGGTGAGAAGCTGTGGATGCCTCCTCCCTAGGGGTCTTCAAGGCCAGGCTGGGTGAGGCCTTGAACAGCTGAATCTGGCTGAGAGGTGTCCCTGTCCATGGTGGGGAGGTTGGAGGAGATGACCTCTGAGGGCCCTTCCAACCTGAGCCATTCTGGGGTTCTCTGATGTAAATGTGGTGTCTTGTAGATGTGGTGTCCCTAGGGCTCAGTCATGGGGCCTGGTCTCTTTAAGATCTTCTGGTTCTCTGTAACTCCCTGAAGGGAGGTTGGAGGGATGTGGAGGTTGATGTCTTCTCCTTGGTGTCAAGTGACAAGACCAGAGGAAATGGTTCCAGGCTGCATCAGGGAAGGTTCAGGCTGGATGCTAGGAAATATTTCTTCACTGGAAGGGTTCTCAGACATTGGAAAAGGCTGCCCAGGGCAGTGCTTGGGGTCACCATCCCTGGAGGTATTCGAGCAGCTGTGGGCCTGGTGCTTAGGGCCATGGTTTGGTGCTGACCCTGCAGTGCTGGGTCGATGGATGAGCTGGAGGGCTCTGCCAACCAGATGTTTTCTGTGATTCTGATGGGTCCAGGGTTGGACTGGAAGATCTTGAAGGTCACTTCCAACCAGATCTGTTCTGTGATTCGGTGCAGGGTCCAAGATCCCTGGGGATGCTCAAGGCCAGGTTGGACGAGGCCTTGAGCAACTGAATCTGGCTGGGAGGTGTCCCTGCCCATGGTGGGCAGGTTGGAGGAGATGAGCTCTGAGCTCCCTTCCAACCTAGGCCATTCTAGGAGTCTAGAATTCTATGATCCCAGAAGATTCTATGATCCCAGAGCATTGTAGGATTCCAGGATCCCAGAGCATTTTGTGATCCCAGAGGATTCCATGATCCCCAACACCAAAAAACTCACTTCCTAATCTCAACTTCAGCCCCCAGCCCAGGTCCTTTAACTTCCTATAGGAGTCAGGAGCCTTCAAACCTTTGGAAAATGGAAAAACCTCATGGGTCCCCCCTCCTCCCCCACCCCGCCCCGCAATTAATAATTAATCAGTTAACAATTCCCTCTGCCCTTGGCCCTTTTATGGCTTTATGGCAGCTCCTGATGTTGCTCTCCTCCTATCAGCAGGCAAAGGTGAAGGCGAGCTGGGTGCTGAGCTGGGTGCTGAGCCGGGCACGGATCCAGGCACTGAGCCAGGCACTGAGCTGGGTGCTGAGCCAGGCCCCGCGCCAGGCCCTGCCATGGCAGGATTTGATCTCCTGCTCTTCAACCAAAGGCCAGGGTTAGGTCCTGTCTGAATAACAGCCATGTAGGAACAACAGCAGCAATGCTGCCGCTGCTACTGCGCTATTAATGTGTCTAATTTGTTACCATGGAATAATTTAATGCTGAGAATAACACAAGCAATAGAATAATCACATGATCTATAACGTGTACATCCCATAATAACCTATAATATCATATACTGTTCGACCATTAGCTATTATTATTATATAATTATTTAATTCTTTGCATTAACCTCTTCCTTTCTCTGCCTCCCTTCCCCCCAGACTTTTCCCCTACCTGCCCTTCCCTGGACACAGCCCAGAGGGTCGATTGCATCCCGGACCAGATCGCCACCAAGGTCTGTAAAGAGGGGGACAAAAGAGGCCAACCCCCTGATAATTAATAATTAGCTGCTAATAATGGAGTGGAATTAATTAATATGAGTTAATAATGTATGAGATTAGTTAATATGAGTTAATTAGTTAATATTAGTTAATAATGGTGTGGAATTAGTTATCAGGAGTTAATAATGGTGTGAAATTAAATGATCATCCAACACCAGCCTCGCTCCAGCCTGCTCTGTAGAGAGCAATGAGGTCTCCCCTCAGCCTCCTCTTCTGCAGACTAAACACCCCCAGGTCCCTCAGCTGCTCCTCGCCAGTGCTGAGCAGAGGAGACCCCCATGGAGAAGACCTTCAGATCATGGAGTCCAACCGTGAACCTAGCACTGCCAGGTCACCACCAAACCATGGCCCTCAGCACCACATCTCCACAGCTTCGAAGACCCTCCATGGATGGGGACTCCAGCACTGGCCTGGGCAGCCTTCTTTTGGAGAAGAAATTGTTCCTCATGGCCAAGATGAACCTCCCTGGAGGCAACTTGAGGTCATTTCCTTTTCTCCTGTTGCTTGCTCTTCAGGAGAAGAGCCCAACCCCCACCTGTCTCCAACCTCCTTTCAGGGAGCTGCAGAGAGCAATGAGGTCTCCCCTCAGCCTCTTCTTCTCCAGGCTGAACACCCCCAGGTCCCTCAGCTGCTCCTCCCCAGCCCTGTTCTCCAGACTCTTCCCCAGCTTCGTTGCCCTTGTTTGGACCTGCTCCAGCCCTCAATGTCCTTCTTGCAGTGACGACCCCAAAACTGAACCCAGAACTCAAGGTGTGGCCTCAGCAGTGACCAGGCCAGGAGGACAATCCCTGACCTGCTCCTGCTGCCCACACCATTGCTGATCCAGGCCAGGCTGCTGGTGGCCTTTTAAGCCACCTGGGCACCCTCTGGCTCATCTTCAGCTGCTGTCACCCAGCACCCCCAGGGCCTCTTCTGCCAGGCAGCTCCCCAGCCACACAGCCCCAAGCTGGAAGCCTCCATGGGGTTGTTGTGACCCAAGTGAATGACCCAGCACTGGGCCTGAGGACTATAGAACTAGGGGCCAACAAATGGACCTGAGGGCCACCGAATACACCTGAGCTCCGCCAGATAGACCTGAGGGCCACCAAACAGACCCAAAAGGCCCCCAAATAACCTGAAGAGAACCAAACAGACCTGAGGCCCACCAGATGGATCTGTGTGCCACCAAATGGACCTGAAGGTTGTCAAAAGGACCTTTGTGCCACCAAACTCTCCTGTGGGCCACCAAACAGACCTGAGTGACAGCAAATAACCTGGGGGCCACCAAATAATCTGAAGAGAACTAAACAGACCTGAGGCCCACCAGATGGACCTGTGTGCCACCAAATGGACCTGAAGGCCATGAAACAAACCTGTGGGCCATCAAAGAACCTACGGGCCACCAAATGGACCTGGGAACCATCATACAGATCTGAGGGCCACCAAATGGACCTGAGGGCTGTTCAGAGTTGGGATTGGGCTGGTTGTAGACATCACAACAGGCTTCTGGTGGTTGCATTCCAAGGTGGGGTTCACCTGTCCTAAAATCTCCTCTCTTGGGCCAGAGCCTCTGCTCCCGCCGTGGATGCTGCTGGAGCCCCTTGAGTGAGACCAACGTGCCCTGGTGCTTCTTCTCTTCAGACCATGGCTACACAGTGGATGGGGACCTGGTGACCACACAGCAAAGTGAGTTGGCCTCTCCCTCTCCCTCCCCCTCCCCCTTGGTCATGGTTGATCAAGATTCATGGCTGATCATTTCTTCATCACAATGATCAAGCTCATTGGCTTTGTAAGGTCTCTTCCCATCCAAACCAGTCTGGGATTCTGTGATTATATAGTCCATAGACACTTGGATGGCCTCCAAGATGTCCATGGTTGATCACGTTTCATGGCTGTCACAATTCATGATTGCTCAGGATTCATGGTTGGCCATCATTCGTGGTCGCTCAGAATTCATGGTTGGCCATCATTCATGGTCGCTCAGAATTCCTGGTTGGCCATCATTCCTGGTTGGCCATCATTCCTGGTTGGCCATCATTCCTGGTTGGCCATCATTCATGGATGACCGTCATTCATAGTTGCTCAGGATTCCTGGTTGGCCATCATTCCTGGTTGGCCATCATTCCTGGTCGCTCAGGATTCATGGTTGGCCATCATTCATGGTTGACCATCATTCATGCTTGCTCAGGATTCCTGGTTGGCCATCATTCATGGTTGGCCAGGGTTCATGGTTGGCCATCGTTCATGGTTGGCCATCGTTCATGGTTGGCCATCATTCATGGTTGCTCAGGGTTCATGATTGGCCATCATTCATGGTTGCTCAGGGTTCATGGTTGGCCATCATTCATGGTTGACCATCATTCATGGTTGCTCAGGGTTCATGGTTGGCCATCATTCATGGTTGGCCATCATTTCTGGTTGGCCATCATTCATGGTTGATCATTTCTTCATCACAGTGATCAACCTGGTTACCTTTAGAAAGTCCCTTCCCACCCAAACCCTGCTTGGTCTCCTTCCCCACCAGGGCTGCAGGCCACCCTGACCCGGCTTCCTTCGCCATCGCTCTTTGGCCATGACATCAACAACCTTCTCCTCACCATGGAGCACCAGACCCCAAACCGCTTCCACTTCAAGGTGAGCTTCTCACCCCCTCTTTGGAAAGCTTTTGACCTCCCTGCTTCATCAGGAGATGTTCCACAGGTGTCTCAGTTCTCCTGTGACACCACCCAGCCTTGCTCCTCCAAGGATTTTGACTAAAAGAGGCTTTTATACCCCAAACCCAGCAGGGTTCATGGTTGAGAAGCTCCAAAAAACCTTCAGAATTGGTTCTTCCACTGGCACTGGAAAAGAGTTTTGGGGCCAAAAGCAATTCTTTAGGTCCATCTCATGATGCTTTTTGGGTTCTGGAAGGTTCAAAGCTTGTGGCAAAAATAAATTTAGAGTAAGGTAGAAATTTCTCCTAAACGAGGCCAAATCCCCTCCCCTCCTCTCGCCTTTCCTCTCCTCTTTCCTCTCCTCTCCTTTTCCACCTCCTATCTATTTCCCATGGGGAAATCACCCTCAGATCAGGCAAAAGTGGGAAATGTTCTCTTTATCCAGCCAAGGAAAGAGGCTGAGCAGGTCTGCACAGGCTTCGTGTTGTCCTTGATTGGTGTTGAGCCTTTCTTGTTGTGAAGCTGTTTGGACAACAAGTGGGGATGGGATTTTTTTTTCGGTCATCAAGTGCAATTTGGGTGGTCCTGCTGGAAGGAGATACTAATTACTAAATGTCTTCTTTTGTCCTTAAAATCATTTTGTCCTTTGACCTCACTTTGTCCTCTCAACCCACCTAGATCACCGACCCCAACAACCGAAGGTTTGAAGTCCCCCATGAGCATGTGAAATCTTTCACGGGTCCAGCAGCCTCCAACCTCAACTACAAAGTTGAGGTCCAACACAACCCCTTTGGCATCAAGGTGACCAGAGCCAGCACTGGAAAAATTGTGTGAGTAAATTCAGGGAGTTTTTATCTCCAGCTGTGGTGGATTTCATCTTCATGATGATTGTTATCTCAGAAGGTGCTTTCTTGGGCATAGGAAATGTGGTCTGGATGATTGGGGAGTGAGGTGGAAGTCAACTGGTTGAAGGAAAGAAGTCAGAGACTGACAGGGACAGGGACTAGTTGGAGGTCTGTATTCAATGGAGACCCTCAAGGGCCATTACTGGGACCAGGACTCTTCACCAAGGACCTGGATGAGGGTTCAGAGGGCACTGCCAGATAGTTTGCTGGTGGCACCAAACTGGGAGGAGTGGTGGCACCTCCTCAGTCTGTGAATTAAATTGAATTAAATAGAATGGAATTGATTTAGATTCAGTTCTGTTGAATTGGATTAAATGAATGGAATGGAATGGAATGGAATGGAATGGAATGGAATGGAATGGAATGGAATGGAACAGAACGGAATTGAATGGAATGGAATGGAATTAGATACGAGACACAACATCACAGAACCACAGAATCATGTTAGGGGTTGGAAGGGACCTCCAGAAATCATCCAGTCCACCCCCCCTGCCAGAGCAGGATCACATAGAGCAGGTTACACAGGAATGCATCTGGGTGGGTTTGCGATGTCTCTAGAAAAGGAGACTTGACAACCTCTGCAGGCAGTCTAGTCCAGGGCTCTGGCACCCTCATAGTGAAAAAGTCTCTCCTCATGTCCATGTGGAAGCTCCTCTGGTCCAGCTTGCGCCCAGTATCCCCCATCCTGTCACTGGACATCCCTGAGCAGAGCCCAGCTCTGTCCTCCTGACACTGCCCTGCACATCTTTATCAACAGGAATGAGGTCAGCCTTCAGGCTCCTCTGCTCCAACCTTCAAGCCCCAGCTCCCTCAGCCTGTCCTCGGAAGGCCTTGAGATGTTTCACTGCCTTCAGCAGCTCTGTGGCTCTGCACTGTACTCTTTCAAGCAGTTCCCTGAGGTCCTTCTTGAACTGAGAGACCCAGAACTGGACACAAGATTCCAGATGTGGCCTCAGCAGGGCAGAATAGAGGGGCAGGAGAACCTCTCTCAACTTACTCACCACAGCCCTTCTAATCCACCCCAGGATGTCATTGGCCTTCTTGGCCACAAGGGCACATTGCTGGCTCATGCTAATCTTGTTGTCCATGAGGACATCCAGGTCCTTGTCCCCAGAGCTGCTCTTCAACAATCTCCCAACCTCTACTGACCAGTTTTGGCCAAGTGACCAAATAGTGTCAAGTGGTGGCCAATCTCTCTATGTAAAGGCTTGGATGTCTTGTGGGGGTGGCTTTTGGCTCTAACAATGGACCCAAACTTCATGATCACCATTGTTAATGTCACCTTCTGGTGTTTCCCCAGCTTTGACACCACCATTGGTCCTCTGGTCTATGCTGACCAGTTCCTGCAGCTCTCCATCAGACTCCCCAGTGGCAACGTCTACGGGGTGGGTGAGCACGTCCACAAGCAGTACCAGCACGACCTCAACTGGAAGATCTGGCCCATACACAACAGGGACACAGCTCCTTCTGGGGTAACTCTTTCATTTTAGCACATTTTCTTCTTTTATTCAGGCAAATTCTGGACTCCAGCCACGGCTGGAGCTTTAAGGAGATCTTCTGAGGCCTGGAGAAGAGAAGACTCCAGGGGAACTTTAGAGCAGCTTTCCAGTGCTTCAAGGGATTCCACAGAAAGGCTGCAGAGGGACTTTTCTTGAGGGTGTCTGGAGACAGGACAAGAGGGAATGATTTGAAGCTGAGGGAGAGCAGGGTTAGGCTGGAGCTGAGGAAGAAGCTCTTCAGGATGAGGGTGGTGAGATTCTTGAGCAGGCTGCCCAGAGAGGCTGTGGATGTCTCCTCCCTGGGGGTGTTCAAGGCCAGGCTGGATGAAGCCTTGAGGAGCCAAGCCTCGTTGAGAGGTGTCCCTGCCCATGGTGGGGAGGTTTGAGATGATTTCTGAAGTGCCTTCCAACCTGACCCTTTCTGGGGTTCTCTGAAATTTCCCCAAATGTTTAGGTAATTTCCTTCAGATTTGGAGATTTCCTCAAATTTGGGGCAAATTACCCCAAACTTTCAGGTGCATTTCCTCGGATTTGAGGTGAATTTCCACAATTTTTTAGCTGGAGTCCTCAGATTTGGGTTCATTTCCCCCAAATGTAGGCCTTCAACAGAATTTAAGCAACTTGAAGGCATTCCCATCAAGGAGAGAATCAACCCCCTGAGGTCACCCTGGGTGTTCCTGAGAAGCTGTGACCTCACTTGATGAATTTTTGTGCTTTTTTTATTTTGTGATTTTTTTTTTTTTAACCAAATTCATTCCTTTTTTTCCCCTTGAAGAATGTAGAAAATTTATACGGTGCTCAGACCTTCTTCTTGTGCTTGGAAGATGAAAGTGGAGCTTCTCTTGGTGTCTTCTTGATGAACAGCAATCCCATGGGTAAGGAAAACATGGGAAAGAAATAGACAGTTTAAGCCAAAAGAATTACTGGAAACCACTGCTGCAAGCTCTAGAACAGGTTTTGGGTTTCCTTGACTATTTCTGGTTGTTTCTTTTCTCTCTGGGGTTGCCATCAGAAGCCACTGGGGCTGTCCTCAGTTGATTTTGTTCCTCTCAGAGGTCGCCATGCAGCCGGCACCGGCCGTCACCTACAGAACCATCGGGGGAGTTCTGGACTTTTATGTCTTCCTTGGGGACACCCCTGAGCAGGTGGTGCAGGAGTATGTGAAGGTAGGTTGGGGAACACCAGCCCAAGGCGTCCTCTAGTCTTGGAGACAGTCAAGGACAATCCTGGGTGATGGAGCACTGAAACAAGCTGTGCTGGAGAGGTTGTGGAATCTCCTTCTCTGGAGACTCTCAAAGCTGACCTGGATATGTTTTTGTGTGTCCTGCTCTGGCAGGGGGCCGGACTGGATGATCTCTGGTGATCCCTTCCAACCCCTAATGTTCTGTGATTGTGTGATTCTGGGCAAACAGCTCTTGCTTGTGGTGCTCCAGCCAGGGCTGATCATTGAGTTGATGGTCTCCATCCTGTGCTTGACCTTGAGAAATTCTGCATTTTCCTCCATGTTTATGTTTCCCCTCCTTTATTTCCACCACTCTTCACTATTTTCATGGATACAAAACTGGAACTCACCAGTGGGATTTTATGGCAGCAAAGTACCCAAAACTCCACCCAGCTATTGAGGGCTCTGTGGCAGCTAATTCTTATCTCTATTTTTGATGAGCTCCACAGTTCAGGTGAGATAGGGAACCACTGGAGAGAGTCCAGTGGAGGCTCTGAAGATGCTGAGGGGCCTGGAGCATCTCTGTGAGGAGCCCTGGGGCTGTTGAGCCTGGGGAAGAGCAGCCACAGAGGGGATCTGAACAATGCTCAGCAAGTGTTGGGGGGAAGAGGCTGGGGCCAGACTCTTGTCAGTGGTGCCCAGGGACAGGACAAGGGACAAGGGGAACAAACTGGAAGCCAGGACGTTCCGTCTGAAGATCAGGAAAAGCTTGTTGGTGTGAGGGTGCTAGAGGCCTGGAGCAGGCTGCCCAGAGAGGTTGTGGAGTCTCCTTCTCTGGAGAGCTTTCAGCCCCACCTGGCCACTGTGATGCTGAGCAAGCTGCTGTGGGTGACCCTTTTTGAGCAGGGGTTTGGACTGGGTGAGCTCCAGAGGCCCCTTCCAACCCTCACCATGCTGGTATTCTTGGATAACGTATCATGAGATGATGAGGTGAGATATGAGATGAAGATGAAATAAGACAGGACAGGACAAGAAAGACACAGCAAGTCAAGACAAGACAGGAGATGAACCAGGGTCTTTATTGGTAACAGTGGATCCCTGAGCCTTGGCACTATTCACATTTTGGTTTTGGGAGTAAAAAGAAGATAGAAGCACACTTCCCTCGTGGATACTCCATGAATCAGACGTTATGGTTCTCAGGTTGAGTCTCTGATTTGAGAGAGAATTGGAGAATTTAGGGGATCAGACCCAAAGGAGGAGGCTGACACCACTCTGTTTGATCCCCCCAGTTCATTGGGCTGCCAGCGTTGCCTGCCTACTGGACCCTGGGGTTCCAGCTGAGCCGCTACGATTACGGCTCCCTGGCTGAGGTGAAGACTGTGGTGGAGAGGAACAGAGCCATCGGCCTCCCTCACGTGAGTAGAAACCTCAAGGGTTGAGCCTCCCCATCTAGGGCTGCTCGGACTGCCGGCGAGGTTGCTTCTCAAGAAGGTTTTATCTTGAAACTTCCATCTCAAGAGGCTTTTTGGCTCAAAATTTCCATCTCAAAATCTTTTGTGGATCAAAATTTCCATCTGATGAAGGTTTTTATGGCTTAAAATTTCCATCTCAATAAATTATTTTTGGCTTAAAGTTTCCACCTCAAGAAGGTTTTTGGCTTAAAATTATCATCTTGAGAAGATTTTTGGCTTCTAATTTTCATCTCAAGACGATTTTTAGTTTAAATTTTCTATATAAAAAAGAATTTTTGCTTAAACTCTCCACCTCAAGAATTTTTAGGCTTAAAACTTCCATCTCAAGATGATTTTTGGGTTAAAATTTCCATCTCAGGAAGTTTTTTGGCTTAAAATTTCCACCTCAGGAAGTTTTCAGCTTAAAACTTGCATCTCAAGAAAATTTTCGGCTCAACATTTCCTCCTGAAGAAGATTTTTTTTGGCTAAAAATTTCCACCTCAGCAAAGCAGCTCGACAGAGAAGGAGCTGCAAGGTGTGGTTGTCCACAGGCCAGCAGTGTCCTCTTTTGGCCACAAAAGGGACCCATTTAGTGAGGTTTAAAAACTACTTCAGGTGCCCACATCCAGCAAAGGGGGGAGGGGCGGGAGGATGGTGGCAGCTGCTTTTCTGAGCAGCGTGTTGAGAGGACCTGATGTGGCTGGACCCTCTCGTGTCCCATCTGAAGTCCTGTCTGATGTTCCTCTCCCAGGATGTCCAGCACACAGACATCGACTACATGGATGAAAAGAAAGATTTCACCTACGACAAAGAGAAGTTCAAAGACCTGCCCAGCTTCCGAACCTACATGAACGACCATGGGCAGAAGTACATCATCATCCTGGTGAGCACTCCCTGCTGCCTTTCCTCCTCCCTCCCTTCTCCCTCCCTCCTGCCTTTTTTTCTCCCCTCCTTTCCCCCCCTCCTTTCCCCCCCTCCTTTCCCCCCCTCCTTTCCCCCCCTCCTTTCCCCCCCCTCCTTTCCCCCCCTCCTTTCCCCCCCTCCTTTCCCCCCCTCCTTTCCCCCCCTCCTTTCCCCCCCTCCTTTCCCCCCCTCCTTTCCCCCCCTCCTTTCCCCTTCCCCCCCTTCCTTTCCTTTCCCCTTTCCCCCCCCTTCCTTTCCTTTCCCCTTCCCCCCCCTTCCTTTCCTTTCCCCTTCCCCCCCCTTCCTTTCCTTTCCCCTTCCCCCCCCTTCCTTTCCTTTCCCCTTCCCCCCCCTTCCTTTCCTTTCCCCTTCCCCCCCCTTCCTTTCCTTTCCCCTTCCCCCCCCTTCCTTTCCTTTCCCCTTCCCCCCCCTTCCTTTCCTTTCCCCTTCCCCCCCCTTCCTTTCCTTTCCCCTTCCCCCCCCTTCCTTTCCTTTCCCCTTCCCCCCCCTTCCTTTCCTTTCCCCTTCCCCCCCCCTTCCTTTCCTTTCCCCTTCCCCCCCCCTTCCTTTCCTTTCCCCTTCCCCCCCCCCTTCCTTTCCTTTCCCCTTCCCCCCCCCCTTTCTTTCCTTTCCCCTTCCCCCCCCCTCCTTTCCTTTCCCCTTCCCCCCCCCCTTCCTTTCCTTTCCCCTTTCCCCCCCCCTTCCTTTCCTTTCCCCTTTCCCCCCTCCTTCTCCCCCTCAGGCAGCTGTGGTGCCCCAGTTAACCTTTTCCTGTCCTGCTCTCTCCACCTCAGGATGCTGCCATCTGCATGGAGGCTCTATCCGACGGCTCCCCGTACCTGACCTATGAGAGGGGGCAGAGCAGGGGCGTCTGGGTGAACGAGTCCAACAGCGACACGCCATTGGTTGGCCAGGTAACGACCCCAGGGCAGAGACCCACCGTGGGTTTGGTAACATTTTACTCTTTTCAGGCTCTTTCCTGGGTTTTTGGTAACATTTCCCTCTTTTAATTCTGTTTCCTGGGCTTTTTAGATGAGGCCTTGAGCAGCTGAGTCTAGCTGAGAGGTGGCCCTGCCCACAGTGCTCTGGGAAGTTGGAGGAGATGACTTCTGAGGTCCCTTCCAATCTTGAGCCATTCTAGGATTCTATGATAATTTAATTTAGTTGAATATAATTTAGTCGAATTTAATTTAGTCAAATTTAATTTAACTTTATTTTAATTTAACTTAGTTAATGTAATGATTTCCCCCTTTGGTGGCAGGTGTGGCCAGGACAAACAGTCTTCCCAGACTTTACCAACCCTGAGTGCACGAACTGGTGGGTGGAGGAATGCAAAATCTTCTATGACCAAGTGCCCTACGATGGGATCTGGATTGTGAGCAAATCCTGGTTTGGGGCTTTTTTAGCAGAGTTTGATACACTTGGGTGAAATTTGTTTCTGTTTATTCCTATGTCAATGGGATTTTTACAGAAATTACATTAATGTGACATGTTGGATGCCTGCTTCTGTCTGTAAGAAGTGATTTAATTAATCATCAAATTTTATTTCATTTATTTTACCCAAGAAGCTGACCCAGACCATTATTATCACACTTAATTTAAAGAATAAATTTAAGAAAATGGAAATTTCAGAAATTTCAGAAGTTATAAAATTGAATTTCAGAATTAAAAAAAAATGGATTTCAGAATGTCTTTATAAAATTTCATTTCAGAAGTTAATGTCAGAGTTTATAATATTTACTTTTGGAATTTATAAAGTTTAATTTCAGAATTTATAAAATCTAATATCTGGTTTTATAACTTTTAATTTCATAATTTGTACAATTTAATTTCAGAATTGATACATTTTAATTTCAGAATTTTATTTTCAGAATTTAGAAAATTTAATTTTCTATTTTAATTTCAGAATTTATGAAATTCAGTGTCAGAATTCATCAGATTTTGTGTCATAATTTATTTTCAGAATTCATAAAACGTCATTGCAGAATTTCTAATTTCAAATTTTGTACAATTTCATTTCAGAATTTCATTTCTGAATTTATAAAATTTTATTTCAGAATTTAATTTTTTTTCCTCCCCTTTAGGGAGAAACTCTTTTCCCTCCTGAGAAAAGATGAAAACCCTTCATAGGACTTGGGATTTCAACACATTAAAGCCATTTTTCAACCTGGGCGGGCTGGGGATTTGGTCAGTGAGGAACCTCATGAGGTTCAACCAGGGCAAGGGCAGGGTCCTGCTCCCGAGGAGGAACAACCCCCTGAACCGCCAGGACAGCTTAGGGGGGTGGGGGGGGCCTGCTCGGAAGCAGCTTCTCGGAAGCAGCAGGGAGAAGGACCTGGGAGTGATTGGGGACAAGAAGTTGTCCATGAGCCAGCAGCGCCCTCTTGTGGCCAAGAAGGCCAATGGTGTCCTGGGGGACATGAAAGAAGAGTGTGGCCCAGAGAACCTCTCCTGTGCACCAGTGAGGCTGTATCTACAGTACCGGGACCCGTTCTGGGCTCCCCAGTTCAAGGGAGACAGGGAACTCCTGGAGAGAGTCCAGTGGGGGCTGGGAAGATGCTGAAGGGCCTGGAGCAGCTCTGTGAGGAGCCTTGGGGCAGTCCCAGAGGGGATCTTATCAAGACTGAGCAAGAGCCAGTTGTGGGGGGCCAGACTCTTGTCAGTGGTGCCCAGGGACATAGATAAGGGGCAAGGGGCACAAACTGGAGCACAGGAGGTTCCACCTGGGAGGGTGGTGGAGGACTGGAGCAGGCTGCCCAGAGAGGTTGTGGAGCCTCCTTCTCTGAAGAGTTTCCAGCCTCCTCTGGCCATTGTGATCCTGAGCAAGCTGCTGTGGGTGCCCTGCTGGAGCAGGGAGGTTGAACTGGATGATCTCTAGAGGTCACTCCAATGCCCACCATGGTGATCACCATGTGATGCTTTGCAATAGTGATCCTACAAGCAAGACCTTGGGCCATTAGGATTGATTATGATGATCAATAGATTATTAGTTATCCAGACTGGGTGAGATCCCAACATCCTTTCCAACCCCACCACACTGGGATTCATGTTTGAAACACAGGATTTGGGAAGATTGAGAGTGATTAATTCCCCCAATTTAGGTGGAATCCCACCACTGTCACTTGAAAATCAGCTCTTTTTGACACTCAGAGAGATGTTATTTAATTTTTCCCATTTTTAATCATTTTTTTGGTGTGTAGATGAATGTCCAGGTTGCTGGATGAGGGCTTCAGCATCTTATCAGTACTTTTGTGGAGGAGATGATCTCTGAGGTCCCTTCCAACTTGAGACATTCTGGAGTTCTAGGATTTAATTTAATTTAGTTTAGTTTAATTTAATTTTAATTTAATTTTAAGTTTAGTTTAGTTTAATTTAATTTAGTTTAGTTTAATTTAATTTAGTTTAGTTTAATTTAATTTAGTTTAATTTAATTTAATTTAGTTTAATTTAATTTAATTTAGTTTAATTTAATTTAATTTAGTTTAATTTAATTTAGTTTAGTTTAATTTAATTTAATTTAGTTTAATTTAATTTAATTTAGTTTAGTTTAATTTAATTTAGTTTAGTTTAATTTAATTTAGTTTAGTTTAATTTAATTTAGTTTAGTTTAATTTAATTTAATTTAGTTTAATTTCGTTTAATTTAGTTTAATTTCGTTTAATTTAGTTTAATTTCGTTTAATTTAATTTCATTTGAATCAATGTAATTTAATATAATTATATTTTATTTTAATTTAACTTAGTTTAAGTTAATTTAGTTTAGTTGAATTTAAATTAATTTCTGTTCATTTAATTTGATATAATTTAATGTAATTTAATGTAATTTAATTTAATTGGTTCCTTCCTGTGAAGTGGGTTTGTGAGAATGTGTTTGGCTGAAAGCCCAGGAAATGTTTTTGGTATGAAACAAAAAACCCCAAAAAGACCAATTTCTGAAACTAGAATTTGTGATTTATATTTTTCTTTTAGGATATGAATGAAGTCTCCAGCTTTGTCCAAGGCTCAAATAAAGGCTGTGAGGAGAATGACTTGAACTATCCTCCCTTCACACCACGTAAGTCCTACTGCCTTTAGATGTGGGGTGGAAAACCGAATAAAAAAGTAAAAAAAAAAAGAAAAAAGAAATAAAAAAACAAATTTAGAAGTTAAGCAAAAATGAAATAAAAAATAAACAAAAAAAACCCTAAAAGTAATACAAAATTTAAATAAAAATCTAAATTAAAAACTAAATTAAAATAATTTTTAAAATAAATATAAAAAGTAAATCTAAAATTAAATAAAATACCAAAAATTTTAACAAACATTTTAAAAAATAAGACATTACATAAAAAATACATCAAAAATTAAATAAAAAATAAATCTAAAATAATTTTTAAATTAAATAAAAAATGGTTTAAAAATTAAATTTAAAAATAAAATTAAAAAATATTTTAACCCCTAAAATTAAATACAAAAATATTTTTTTTAAAAAAAAGAAAAAAAAAAGAAGAAACAATTTAAAATCTTACATAAAAATGAAAAAATGTTATCAACCAAAAAGCAAATATTAAATTAATAGACATTTAAATTTTAAAAAAATCAAAATTTAAATTAAAAAATTAGTTAAAAATTCTGAAATTGAAAATGAACCCAAACTGAACTGAGTCTCCTCAGAGCTTTTCAGCCAAGCCTGGTGGCTGTGTTGATCTGCTTGAGGCTTTACAGTGGGACCCGGACAGGTGGGACCCGGACAGGTGGGACCCGGACAGGTGGGACCCACAGCCAAGGGAAGACCCAAGGGCCAAGGCTTATTGGATGAAGCTCACCAAGGCCAAAGGCCAGGTCCTGCTGCATTTTCCCTTCATTACATTATTTATTTTTTCCCCCAGAATTGTATCCAAAACATTGAAGAAATCTCTTGAATTTCATTTAATTTTATTTTTTCAAGTGAAAAAAAGAGTTGAGCCCAATGATTTTTCAATCTTCTTCTCAACCTTCTTCCTTCCAGATGTTGTTGACAGGCTTCTGTATTCCAAAACCCTCTGCATGGATGCCAGGCAGATGTGGGGACGTCAATATGATGTCCACAACCTCTATGGGTACTCCATGATCATCTCAACACAAAGGTGAGGATCAGGTCTGTGGCCAGTCGTGGTCAATATCTTCATTGGTGACCTGGAGGAAGGGATTGGGTGGACCCTCAGCAGGTTTCCTGATGATACCAAACTGATAGGGTGGTACCTATCAGATACCCCATTGGGCTCTGCTGCCATCCAATGAGATCTGAACAGGTTGGAGAGCTGAGTGAGGAACCTCATGAGGTTCAACAAGGACAAGAGCAGAGTCCTGCATCTGGGGAGGAAGAGCACCAGGTACCAGCACACACTAGAAGTTGTTCTGCTGGAAAGCAGATCCGTGGAGAAGGACCTTGGAGTGCTGGTGGACACCAAGTGCCCTTGTGGCCAAGAAGACCTGGGGTTCATCAAGAAGAGTGGCCAGCAGGTCTAGGGAGGTTCTTTTGCCCATCTACTCTGCCCTGATGGGACCACACCTGGAATGTTGTGTCCAGTTTTGGTCTGACCAGTTCAAGAAGGTCCAGTGGAGGTTATGAGGATGATAAAGGGGCAAGCATCTCTCTGTTGTGGAGAAAGACTGAGAGATCTGGGAATCTTGGCAGTTTGGGGTCAATGGTTGGATTAGGTGACCTAGAAGTTCTCCTCCAACCAAAACCATTCCATGACCCAGCACTAAGCCCTCCTAGCCCAGACCCAACCATCTCCTGGGCTGGTCCCCAGCAGTGTGGGCAGTAGATTCTGCCCCTTTGCATCGCCCTGCTGGGACCCCACCTGCAGTGCTGGGGCCAGCTCTGGAATCCTCAGCACAGCACAGACAGGGACCTGTTGGAATGGGGCCAGAGAAGGTCACAATCATGCTGGGAGGGCTGGAAGCCTTCTGCTGTGTGGTCAGGCTGAGAGAGTTGGGGTTGTTCAGCCTGGAGAAGAGAAGGCTCCAGGGAGACCTTCTGGTGGCCTTTCAGTGCTTCAAGGGTCCTCAAAGGAAGCTGGGGACAGACTTTTGAGCAGGGCCTGTTGTGACAGGACAAGGGGGGATGGTTGAAGCTAAAAAGGGAGAGACTTACACCAGATCTACAGAAGTGAGGGTGGGGAGATCCTGGCCCAGGTTGCCCGGAGAGGTGGGAGCTGCCCCATCCCTAGAACCATTGCCGGTCAGGTTGTCTGGGGCTCTGAGCAACCTGCTCTGGTTGGGGATGTCCCTGCTGACTGCTGGAGGATTTAAATGGATGAGCTTGAAAGGTACCTTCCAGCCCAAACCAGTCTGGGATTCCATGATTATTAATTTAGTTCAGAGACACTGGGTTGAGCTTTAGGATATCCCTGTCTGCATGGCCATGGTTGATCAGGATCCATGGTTGATGCTTTCTTCATCACAATGATCAAAACGGTTGGTGGTTGTGATCAGCCAATGAGCATCATAAGGACCTTTTCTCCTTCCAGTTCTGCTCATCTCCACAACTGCAGATTTTTGTCTTTTTTTTTTTTTTTTACCCAATTCCAACTGGGTTTTGTTTGTTTGCTTGCTCCACTTTCAGAGCCATTGAAGCTTTGTTTCCTGGAAAGCGCAGCTTCCTCCTTTCAAGATCCACTTTTGCAGGCTCAGGGAAATATGCAGGACACTGGCTAGGTGACAACACAGCATCGTGGGACCAGATGAAGTGGGCCATACCTGGAATGCTGGAATTTGGCCTCTTTGGAATCCCCTATGTATGGAAACAGCTGTCTTGGTACCTTCTCAGCAGGGGTGAATCCATAATGACAGGCAGGTGGAGGAGGCTCTGCAGGGAGATTTGGATGGGTTGAGGTCAGTGGGATGAGGTTCAACAAGGCCAAGTGCTGGGTCCTGCACTTGGGTCACAACAACGCCAAGCAACACTCCAGGCAGAGTGGCTGGGAACTGCCCAGCAGAGAAAGACCTGGGGGTGTTGGCTGATAGCAGCTGGAGACAAACCAGGCCAAAAAGGCCACCAATATCCTGGCCTGGATGAAAACCAGTCCAGCAGTCACCAGACATGACGGTACCCCTGTACCAGGCACTGGTGAGTCCACACCTTGAGTTCTGGGTTCTGTTTTGGGCCCCTCACCCCAGAAAAGACTTCTTGACTGGAAGAGTGGTCAGGCATGGGAACAGGCTGGCCAGGGAGGTGGTGGAGTCCCCATCTTTGGAGGTGTTCAAGTAGCTGTGGATGTGCTTCTGGACATGGTTTAGTGGTCATGGGAGTTGGGTTATGGTTGGACCTTATGATCTCAGAGGTCTTTTCCAGCCTTAGTTTCTATGATGCTCTGTAGAAATGGCCAACTCTTAGCCCTGGTCAACAGTGAGAGCTGAGCTGAGAGACACAAATTGATTCAATTTTGATTTTTTTTTGGAGGGTTCTTTTGGGGGTGAGCAGAGGTGCAGCTCTGCACACTAACATCTGCTCCTGCTTTTGTTTGAAGATTGGAGCAGACATTTGTGGCTTCTTTGAGAACACCACAGAAGAGCTCTGCCAGCGCTGGATGCAAGTCGGAGCCTTTTACCCCTTCTCCAGGAACCACAACACGGAGAAATGCGCCGTAAGTGGTTTCCTTTTGGGGATGGCATTGCCATTCAACCTCCAGTTCTGGGTGGTGTTTTTGTTTATTCCTTTGGCATAAACTACCTCTGTCCTTTGGCCTGAGCAGCTTGTGGCTCGAACTAGGACAATAATATAAATATCAACAACAATAATAACAAAAATAATAATAATAACAACGACAAGAAGAAGGAATGATTTCTTTTCAGCCCCAGGATCCAGCCTTCTTTGGAGCTAACTCAGTCTTGGTGAACACCTCAAAGCACTACCTGAACATCCGCTACACCTTGCTGCCCTACCTCTACAGCCTCTTCTACCGAGCTCACACCCGAGGGGACACGGTCCTGAGGCCTCTTCTCCATGAGTGAGCTCACCCTCACCAGGGCTTTGTGCCCTAAACACTGCCCAAAGTGCTTTGCTTGGTTTTGTTTTTCATTTATTTTATTTTGTCTTAGTGATTTTATTTTATTCTGTTTCTTTTTATTATTTTATTTTGTTTCATTTCATTTTCTTATTTGATTTCATTTGATAATTTTATTTTATTTTATTTATTTTATTGTATTTAATTGTATTTAATTTAATTTTATTATTTAATTCAGGTTTTTAATGTAATTATTTCATTTCGTTTAATTGTGGTTTATTTTATTTCATTTTATCATTTAATTTAAGTTTAAATTTTAATTCTTTTTATTTTGCTTTTTAAATTTTATTTCATTTCATTTCATTTTAAAATTTATTTTTTTAATTTAATTGGATTTTATTATTTCATTACAGTTTATTTCATTTCATTATTTTATTATTTCAATGTGGTTTACCTTATTTAATTTAATTTTTTTATTTTATTTGAACTTAATGGCTAGCAGTCATTTGAGGGGAGTCTCCTGGGTGCCATGAAGAACAGTGGGGCCAGCAGGAGGTTCTCCTGGCCTTTACTTTCTCCTAGCAAGGCCACATGTGTAGTACTGGGTCCAGTTCAAGATGGGCAGGAAACTGCTGTGGAGAGTCCATTGGAGGCTGGAAAGCTGCTGAGGGGCCTGGAGCAGCTCTGTGAGGAGCTCTGGGGCTGTTGAGCCTGGAGAAGAGCAGCCCCAGAGGGAATCTGAACAATGCTCAGCAAGAGCTAAAGGGTTGGAGGCCTGGGGCCAGACTCTTCTCAGCGGTGCCCAGGGACAGGACAAGGGACAAGGGGAACAAACTGACACCCAGGAGGTTCCATCAGCAGAAATTTGTTTGGTGTGAGGGTGCTGGAGGCCTGGAGCAGGATGCCCAAAGAGGTTATGAAGTCTCTTTCTCTGGACAGCTTCCAACCCCACCTGGCCATTGTGATGCTGGGCAAGCTGCTGTGGGTGACCTTTTTTGAGCAGAAGGGGTTGGAGTGGGTGAGCTCCAGAGAGCCCTTCCATGATGCTTTTCAAGAGAAAAGCAAGACCTTGGGCTATTAGGATTGATTATGATGATATTGATTAATAGATTATTCATTGTCAAGACTAGATGATCTCCAGAGGTCCCTTCCAACCCCACCATGGTGATCACCATGTGATGCATTTCAATAGTGATTCTAGACAAGCAAGGCCTTGGTCCATTAGGTTTGCTTACCATGGTATTAATCAATAGATCATTAATTAGCAAGTGCAATTAATGCCTCTGATTTCCTCCTTCTTTAGGTTCTACTCTGAAAGTGCCACCTGGAGCGTGGACAAGCAGTTCCTTTGGGGTCCTGGACTCCTCATCAGCCCTGTGCTCGATCCGGTAAGGTCTCACTTTCTCGATGCCTTCTACTGAGGTCACCTTGAGACCTCAGCCTCACTTTTTCTCCAGGGGATTGCTGGGAAAACCCCACTAAGTTGAATTTTGTGATTCTGAAGTCATCTCCCTCTTTTATTCCCTTGATTTCAAACTGCCTTCTTGGGCCCTCAACACAAGGGTGATGTGGACCTGCTGGAGTCGGTCCAGTGGAGGCCACCAAGATGATCAGGGGGCTGGATAACCTCTCCTGTGGAGACAGGTTGGGTGAATTTGGGTTGTTCGACCTGGAGAGGAGAAGGCTCACTTGGAGACCTTTAGAGCAGCCTGAAGGGGACCTACAGGAAGGCTGGGGAGGGACTGTTCAGGAGGACCTGTGGTGATAGGACGAAGGGCAATGCTCTCAAACTGGAGCAGGGGAGGTTTAGACTGGACAACAGAAGGAAGCTCTGCACAATGAGGGTGGTGAGACACTGGAACAGGTTGCCCAGGCCTGTGGTTGAGGCCCCATCCTTGGAGATATTCAAGATCAGACTTGATGTGTCCCTGGGCAGCCTGCTGTAGTTGGAGATGTCCCTGCTGACTGCAGCAGGGTTGGACAAGATGACCTTTGAGGGCCCCTTCCAACCCAATGCAATCTGTGATTTCCCCTGAAATCCTGCTCCTTTTTTTGTTTTTTTTTTTTAAAGCTAAAAACCAAGCAAAAAAGGGAAAAATAGGATTGTCCACTTCCTTGTAGAATCTTTGAAATGGACTCGGGTCCAATTTTAGCCTGAATTGGTGAGAACTGGAAAGAAAATCCCCCAAGAGCCCCTTTTGCATTCTCTTTATCTTCAGGAAACCCCTTTCTTAACATAAATTTTGATAATTTCCTTCTTCCATGTCCAGCTAGCCATTATTTTCTCAAACTTTTCTCCTTAAATTCAGGGGTTTTCTCAATTTAATTTGCTCCTTAAACTTCATTTTCTCTTCAAATGTCCATTTTTTAGTATATTATTGACATGTCTTGCTTTGGTTCCTCATAAACCATGGAGGAGTTTATTTATTTATCTATCTCATGTTTTGGTGAGAGAAGCCTACAACTTAACTCTGCCACCCCCCAACCTAAAACATCTGGGGTTTGTTTTATTTTCTGCTATTATTTTTATATTCCTTTTGTTTTCCCATCCTTTGGGAGTCTTATTCCTGAAAAGGAGGCTGAAGGGAGAGCTTCTCACTCTCTATACCACCCTGAAAGGAGGATGGAGAGGTGGGGTTGGTGTCTTCTAAGGAACAAGTGATGGAACAAGAGGAAATTACCTCAGGTGGCACCAGGAGAGGTTTAAGTTGGACAAAAGAAGAAAGTTTTCCACTGAAAGGGTTCTCAAAAACTGAAACAAGCTGCCCAGGGAGGTGGTTGAAGAGAAATATCTGAGAGAAAGAGGACAACGATCAGGGTTAGATGGGAGCCAGGATAATTTTCTGAACTAGAGGACCTGGGGGTGCTGGTTCACAGCAACCGGAGATGAGCCAGGTGAGAAGGAGAAGGCCACCAGCAGCCTGGCCTGGATCAGCAATGGTGTGGGCAGCAGGAGAAGGGCAGGGGTTGCCCCCCTGGACTGGGCACTGCTGAGGCCACACCTTGAGTGCTGGGTTCAGTTTTGGGCTCCTCAGTGCAAGAAGGACATTGAGGGGAAGCAGGTCCAGTGAAGGACAACTAAGCTGGGGAAGGGTCTGGAGAAGAGGGCTGGGGAGGAACAGATGAGGGAGCTGGGGGTGTTTAGCCAGGAGAAGAGGAGGCTGAGGAGAAACCTCATTGCTCTCCACAGCTCCCTGAAAGGAAGTTGCAGTGAAGTGGTGGTTGGTATCTTCTGAGGAACAAGTGATAGGAGAAGAGGAAATTACTTCAAATTACACCAGGGGAGGTGTAGGTTAGACATGAGAAAATATTTCTTCCCCTTGAGTGTGGTCAAGGCCTGGCTCAGGCTGCCCAGGGTAGTGGTAGAGTCCCCATCCCTGGAGGGCTTTCAGAGCCCTGGAGATGTGGTTTAGCCTCAGACAGGGTAGAGTTAGATAATAGCTGGGCTGGATGACCTCAAAGAACTTTTCCAACCAAAACAGTTCTTTGGTTCTCTTCCTTCACCTCCTCCCTGCATTCCACTCAGTCAGCTTCTTATTTTTTCCCCCGAGTCTTCTTCACCTTATTCTTCTTCATCCATTGGAACAAAGCCCCCTGAACCATCCCTTTCCCTGTTCCAAAACTCTGCAGGTAATGCCAAGGAATTGCCCTTACCTCCTTCCCTAGAGATTCACAGAATGGGTTGCATCAGATGGGACCTTAAAGATCATCCAGTTCCAACCCCCTGCCATGGACAGGGACACCTCCCACCTGCCCAGGTTGCTCAAGGCCTTATCCAACCCAGCCCTGAACACCTCCAGGGAGGGGGCACCACAACTTCCCTAGGTGACCTTCTCCAGTGTTCCACTACTCCCACTGCCAAGAATTTCTTCCTCCTCTCCAGTTCAAATCTCACCTCCTCAAGCCTCAATCTACCACCCCTCATCCTGCCACCACAAGCCCCGGTCAAAAGTCCCTTCCCAGCTTTCCTGGAGCCTCCTTCAGGTACTGGAAGGCTGCTCTAGGGTCTCCCTGGAGCCTTCTCTGTTAAGGGTGAACTCTCCAGCCCAAATTCTCTCAGCTTGTCCCCCACAGGGGAGGTTCTCCAGCCCTCTGATCATCTTTGAGGCCTCCTCTTGACCCTCTCCAGCAGTTCCATGTCTTTCTCATCCAAGTCAAACCCTTGCTGAAGTCTAGGAATCCTTCTGAGGGGAAGCCCACAGTAGCTGAAGGGAGGCTTACAAGAGAGATGGAGAGAAACTGTTTGCAAAGGCCTGCAGTGACAGGGACAATGGTTTCAAACTAGAGCAGAGCAGATTTAGATTGGATGTGAGGAACAAGTTCTGCACCATGAGTCTGCTGGAACACTGGAACAGGTTGCCTATGGAGGTGATTGAGGCCCCATCCCTGGAGATGGCTGGACAGGGCTCTGGGCAACCTGATCTGGTGGAGGATGTCCCTGCTGACTGCAGAGGGCTTGGCCTGGATGACCTTTGGAGGTCCTTTCCAACACAGACCATCCTGTGATTCCGTGAAAACCAAGAAAGAAACTGAAAAAAGCTGAGGCTAAACAGTGATTGGTTTCTTCTCATCATGGTATTGTGATATTTGGGGAACTTTGGGCTTTTTTTGTTGTGCTTTCTCTCCAGTTGAGGAGGGGGAAGTGAGAGAGCAGCTGGGTGAGCAGCTGGCAGCCACCCCTGGTCAGTTAACCTTGTTGGCTTGATGGAGGCTTGAGCGTGAAAGGAAGCTTGTGTGTTTCACTTGCAGGAGGTGGAAGTCATCGAGGCCTACATCCCTGATGCTGTCTGGTATGACTATGACTCGGTGAGTAAGGAAATAACTCAGGGGGGTGCTTCTTGATTGAGAGAGCAGCAGATGGAGACCTCACCTGGAGTCCTGTGTCCAGCTCTGAGCCCTCAACACAGGAAGAACATGGACCTGATGGAGTGGGTCCAGAGGAGGCCACAGAAATGATCAGGGGGTTGGAATACCTCTGCTATGGGGACAGGCTGAGGGAGCTGGGGGTGTTCAGCCTGGAGAAGAGGAGGGTCTGGGAAGACCTAATAGCAGCCTGCCAGGACCTGAAGGGGAAGCTGGGGAACAACTGCTTAGAAGGGCTTGTTGTGACAGGAGAAGGGCTTGTTGTGACAGGAGAAGGGCTTGTTGTGGCAGGAGAAGGGCTTGTTGTGGCAGGAGAAGGGCTTGTTGTGGCAGGAGAAGGGCTTGTTGTGGCAGGAGAAGGGCTTGTTGTGGCAGGAGAAGGTGCAGTGGTTTGAAACTGGAGCAGGGTAGATTTAGATTTGATGTTAGGAACAAGTTCTGCACCACGAGGGTGGTGGAACACTGGAAGAGGTTGCCCAGGGAAGTGATAGAGACCACATCCCTGGAGAATTTCAAGGTCAAGCTTGATGGAGCCCTGAGCAACCTGCTCTAGTTGGGGCTGTCCCTGCTTACTGCAGGGGGATTGGACTAGATGACCTCTGGAGGTCCTTTCCAACCCAGTGCAATCTATGATCCTATGATTGATGTCCAGATAACTGTGGGTTGAGTTGGATGAAACCAGAGCAGAGGACACAAAGTCAAATGTCAGTGAGAACACAGAAAGGCCTCTTGCCAATCTCCCACCCCTGGGCTTGGTGGTTGGAGCTGGTGGAAAAGGGACAGGACTCAGGTCAAAAATCCCAGCAGGTCTTGCTCTGGTTGGGTTGCTTCTGAAATGAATGATCTGGTTATTAAATGAATAATCTGAATGAAGGAATAATCTGGTTATTAGGTGTATAATCTGGTTATTGAGTGAGTAATGTGGTTAGTGAGTTAATAACCTGACTGCTACGCGAACGATCCGATGCTCTCCATCGGTAGCAATCTACAGCGTTCCGCTCTGCGGTGGTTTGACTTTCATCACCACCACCAGCACTGTGGACATTCACAGAGCTGAGATGGAAGGGGAGGTTCTCCTGCCCCTCTACTCTGCCCCAGTGAGGCCACATCTGCAGTACTGGGACCA
This sequence comes from Indicator indicator, assembly GCF_027791375.1. Classification (NCBI taxonomy): domain Eukaryota; kingdom Metazoa; phylum Chordata; class Aves; order Piciformes; family Indicatoridae; genus Indicator; species Indicator indicator. The sequence goes on along the minus strand of NC_072032.1, from coordinate 16,554,471 downwards.
GTTTTGGCCTCCCCAGTTGCAGAGAGACAGGGAAGCACTGGAGAGAGCCCAGTGGAGACTGGGAAAGGGCTGAGGGGCCTGGAGCAGCTCTGCGAGGAGTCCTGGGGCTGCTGAGCCTGGAGAAGAGCAGCCCCAGAGGGGATCTGAACAATGCTCAGCAAGAACTAAAGGAGCTGTGGAGGACAAGAGGCTGGGGCAGGACTCTTGTCAGTGGTGCCCAGTAGCAGGGTAAGGGTCAAAGGGCACAAACTGGAGCCCAGGAGGTTCCACCTGAACAGGAGGAAAAACTTCTTTGGTGTGAGGGTTCTGGAGGCCTAGACCAGGATGCCCAAAGAGGTTGTGGAGTCTCCTCTGGAGAGCTTCCATCCCCACCTGGCCATTGTGATGCTGGGCAAGCTGCTGTGGGTGCTCTGCTGGAGAAGGGAGGTTTGCCTGGATGAGCTCCAGAGGTTCTTTCCCAACTCCACCCTTCTAGGGCTCTGGGGTTCAGTGAAAAGGGGAAAATAAGAACTGGGAGAAAGCTCAGGAGCCACTAATGCAACCTCTTCCTCCTCCTCTTCCTCCTTTCTCACCCCTGTTAATTAGGGAGCAAACATCTGGTGGAGGAACCAGTGGGTGGAGCTGCATCTTCCTGCAGACAAGATGGGGCTTCACCTGAGAGGAGGCCACATCTTCCCTGTCCAGCAGCCAGCCACCACCACTGTGGCAAGGTAAAGCCTGCAGGCTCAGCCTGGCCTGCAGCAGACTGGGGTGAATCAGGGGTCAGGGATAGACATGAGGTCACCTGGCTGCAGGGAAAAAAAACCACACAACAAACATCATCATCCTCATCATCATCATAACTACAGCAATAATAGGAATAATAATAGTAGCAGTGACAACAACAACGGATTGGGCCAACCCCAGGCACAAATCCTGGCTGGGTGAAGAGTGAGATATTATTATTACTACTACTACTATTCCTATTATTACTGTTAACATCATGATCAACCACATCATTATTACCAACACTGTGATTGATATCAACAGTACAATCTTTATCATCTTTATTACTTCTTATGAGTAGCATTTATTAGTAGTATTAAATTATGGTACTAAGTATTATCTTCTTAGTAGCAATTTTGTCATTATTTATTATTAAGAATAAGTATTATTAGCAATGAGAAATATTATAAATTTAATATATAAACAATAATGAAATACTACTACAACTTATTATTACTACTATTCCTAATCTTATTACTATTAACACCATGATCAACAACATCATTATTACCAACAGTGTCAACAATATAATCATCATCTTTATAACTTATTAGTAGCATATATTAGTAGTATTATAAGAGTAAAATATTACATTCTTAGTAACAATATCGCTATTTATTAATAATAATTATTATTAGCACTGACAAATACTATTACTAATATATAACCTAACAATAATAGCAAACACTAATGAATTCTTTGTCTTCTTCCTCCTCTTCTTCCTGTTCTTCTTGTTCTTTTACATCTTATTGTTGTTGGTTTTGGTTTTATTGTTGTCATTGTCACATGAGGCTGGGGAGACTCTGGCACAGGCTGCCCAGGGAGGCTGTGGCTGCTTCCTGCCTGGGGGTGTTGAAGGCCAGGCTGGATGAGCCTTGAGCAGCTGACTCTAGTCGAGAGGTGTCCCTGCCCATGGTGGGGAGCTTGGAGGAGATGACCTCTGAGGTCTCTTCCAACCTGAGCTGTTCTGTGATTTCTTAATATTTATCGTTTGCACTCTGAAAATTGGGGTTCAGTCCCCCCACTGCCAGGGCTGCTGATCAAACTCATTTCATTAATGATGACCAGAGAGGTTTTTTTACTCTTCATGTAACATTTTCTAAGCTCCCCATTGATATTCTGTTATTGCATGAAAATCCTTGAAGGCAAAACCCCTTCTCCAACCAGGGATTAATGTAAGACAAATCCTCAAGGTTTTGAGACCTTGGTGGATGTTCCAGACTGCCCAGAAGCATCTAAAATTGTGGTGGTGATTTGGTTTTATTCCTCAGCCGTAAGAACCCCCTGGGCCTCATCATTGCACTGGATGACAAGGACGAAGCAGCTGGAGAGTTATTCTGGGATGATGGAGAATCCACAGGTGAGTCTTCATTGACTAAGGCCAAGGGGATGAGGTTCAGCAAGGCCCAGTGCTGGGTCATTTACTCGGGTCACAACAACCCCATGAGGGCTCCAGGCTTGGGGGAGAGTGGCTGGAAACTGCCCAGCAAAAAGGCCCTGGGGGTGCTGGGTGACAGCAGCTGAAGATGAGCCAGGGAGAGCGCTGGTGGCCAAGAAGCAGCCTGGCCTGGATCAGCAATGGTGTGGGCAGCAGAAGCAGGGCAGGGATTGTCCCCCTGGCCTGGGCACTGCTGAGGCCACACCTTGAGTGCTGGGTTCAGTTTTGGGGTCGTCACTGCAAGAAGGACATTGAGGGCTGGAGCAGGTCCAAACAAGGGCAACGAAGCTGGGGAAGAGTCTGGAGAACAGGGCTGGGGAGGAGCCAGGAAGGACCTGGGGGTGTTCAGCATGGAGAAGAAGAGGCTGAGGGGAGACCTCATTGCTCTCTGCAGCTCCCTGAAAGGAGGTTGGAGACAGGTGGGGGTTGGGCTCTCCTAAAGAACAAGTGACAGGACAAGAGGAAAAAGTCTCAAGTTGCCCCAGGTGAGGTTTGGGTTGGCCATGAGGAATAATTTCTTCCCCTTGAGTGTCGTTGAGGCCTGGCCCAGGCTGCCAAGGGCTGTGGTGGTGTCCCCCATCAAAGTCCTTGCTGAGAGCCATGGTTTAGTAGTGCTCTGGCAGTGCAGGGTTAAGGGACTCAATGATCTAAAAGTCTTCTCCAACCAAGAGGATTCTGGGATTCTGTGAAGTTCTGGTGACATTGATGTTTGCAAATTTGAATAATTGACCAAATTTGATGGAAGAGGCTCTCCTGGCTTCCCTTTCCTGCCCCCTCCCCCACACTGTCTCATTCTGTGCTGCATCTCTAATTCTTTCCTCCACATTTTAGGTACCATTAGCAGCAAATCCTATATCTCCTATGACTTCAGAGTGTCCAATGTAAGTATTTAGAATTTTTTTTTTAACGGAATCTAATTTTTATTAATAATTTTAATTAATAATAATTTCTCGGGATGTTTATCTTCCTAAAATCTGGTCTAAAAAATTCAATATTTGGCAAAATGCCATTTCCAAGGGGTGTCACTGGAGCAAGGCAGAATCTGATATTTGCCTTATTTTTTGTCCTGTTTCTCTTTAATATTCACAATTTCATATTTTAATATCTGAATTTGATATATCCACAAGTGAGGAGTCTCAACTTTATACCTAAATGTCTGAATTTTATATTTTAATACCTGAGTTTGATATGACCAACCAGGTCTAGTTGAGGGGTGTCCCTGCTCATGGCAGGGAGGTTGGAGATGATCTCTGAGGTCCCTTCCAACCTGTGCCATTTGGGGATTCTATGGTTTAGGGGTGGGCTTGGCAGTGTTGCGTTAATAGTTGGACTGGATGATCTTAAAAGTTCTCCTCCAACCAAAACCATCTTCCAGCACTGTTGTCTGCCAGCCCAGACCCAACCATCTCCTGGTCTGGTCCCCAGAGGCTCTGTTCTGCTGAGAACCCACCTGCAATGCTGGGGCCAGCTCTGGAGTCCTCAGCACAGCAGAGACAGGGACCTGTTGGGGCAGGGCCAGAGGAGGCCACAACCGTGATGGGAGGGGTGGAAGCCCTCTGCTGTGAGGTCAGGTTGAAAGAGTTGGGGTCATTCAGCCTGGAGAAGAGGAGGCTCCAGGGAGACCTTCTGGTGGCTTTAAAGGGGCTGAGAAGAGAGGTGGGGACAGACTTTTGAGCAAGGCCTTTTGAGACAGGGCAAGGGGTGATGGTTTTAATGTTTGACACTGAAGATGCAGAGAGCAGAAAAGACAGCAGAGAAGCTTTTTAGCCTCATGTCATCTGCTGGACTCAGCTGGCAGCCAGTTTCTGAAACATCTCAAACTGGCCCAGGTTGCCCAGAGAGGTGGGGGTTGTCCCACCCCTGGAACCATTCCAGATAAAGTCGTTTGGGGCTCTGAGCAACCTGCTCTAGTTGGGGATGTCCCTGATGACTGCAGGGGCGTTGGACTGGATGGCCTTGGAAGTTCCCTTCCTACCCAAACCAGTCTGGGGACTGACCTCTTGTTAGTCATGATCTCCAAGATCTCTTTGCTCCCTGCAGTGAACACCCCAAGATCTAAGAAGTAAGAACTTAGGGCACTTTGACAACCCTTTCATCTGCATGAGGAGACCTTTTGGCAATTCTGTGTGATTCTTGTTTCTCAGAATGTTCTGGAGATGAAGGTCACAAACAGCAACTACCAGGATCCAAACAACCTGACCTTCCAAGAGATCAAAATTCTGGGGCTGCTCCAGGAACTGCTCACCTTTACGGTGCTGCAGGACAGTGTGGTGCAGAATGCTGCTCATAGTATCAGCTATGACCCTGCAAATAAGGTAAATAACAGCAACAACAAGAATGCTAATGATAATAATGATGATAAGAAGAAGAATGATAACAATACTAATAATAGGAGGAGTGGTAACAGTAACAAATCAATAGCAATAACAATATAATAAATTATTATTATTAATAATTAATAATAAATCAATAGCAATACTAATACTAATAAATCAATACTAGTAGTACTAAATCAATGCTAAGACTAAGACTGACAGTAACACTAATACTATGACTATGAAATCAGTACTACTACTACTAAATCAATACTAACACTAACTTCAAAAAATCAATAATAACAGTAATAGTAACAGTAGCAACAGTAATAATAATAATTTAATCATAGTAATTATAAGGACGACAACAATAATAGCAAAAATAGTCACAATAGGAAAACATGGATTGGGCCAAGCCCAGGCACAAACCCAGGATGGGTTTGAAGAAAGAGCCTTGAGGGTGATGGAGCAGCTCCCCAGGAGCCAGCAGTGCCCTCATGGATCCCAGGAGGCAGCTGTGTGCTGGGCTGCAGCCAGAGGAGTGTGGGCAGCAGGGCAAGAGAGGGGATTCTGCCCCTTGACTCCACTCTGCTGAGACCCCACCTCCAATCCTGCCTCCAGTTCTGATGTCCACAGCATGAGAAGGACACAGAGCTGCTGGAGAGAGTCCAGAGGATGCCACAAAGGTGATCCAAAGGCTGGAGCAGCTCTGCTGTGAGGACAGGCTGAGGGAGCTGGAGGTGTTCAGCCTGGAGAAGAAAAGACTCTGTGGGGCCCTTAGAGCTGCCTTCCAATATCTGAAGGGGGCTACAAGAAGGCTGCAGAGGGGCTGTTTCCAAAGGCCTGCAGTGACAGGATGAGCAGAAATGGTTTGAAATGAGAGCAGTGGAGATTTAGTTTGGATGCTAGGAACACGTTCTGCGCCATGAGGGTGGTGGAACACTGGAACAGGTACTCAGGGATATGGTTGAGACCCCATACTTGGAGATACTGAAGTTCAGGCATGCCAAGGCACTGAGCAATCTGATCTAGTGAAGGATGTTCCTGCTGACTGCAGAGGGACTGGATGACCTTTGGAGGCCCCTACCAGGCCAAAACATGCTGTGATTCTCTCTGTCGAATCAATAATGTCAGGAATCATCCAAATTAATCTCATAACCTAAATAAAAATCTGATCATAAAAATAGTCTACAAAAATTGAATCATCTAAATAATGCTACAAATAAATTTATTTGTGCAAAGAATAATCTGAATAATTCCAATGACATAATGATCGATAGATAAATAGATAAATTAATAAAAATAACAATAATAATAAAAGACAATAAACAGAAACCACAATTTTTACAATCAGTTTCATTTGACTTAAGAAAGAGACTAAAGAGCCCCAAAGATTTTAAACCAAATTGATATTACTTAAAAAAGACTAAAGAGCCCCAAAAATTGAAAACCAATTTCATTTGACTTAAAAAAAGAGGCCAAAGAGTCCCAAAGTTTTAAAATCAATTTCATTTGACTTAAAATTGAGTCCAGGGTCCCAGTGTTTTAAAATCAATTTAATTTCACTTAAATTAGACCAAAGAGTCACACACTGCCCCTCACCCTGGTGGGACTCTTTGGGATGGGTGGGATCAGATCTTAGATCTTCCAGGCAGGAATTCCAGACTCTGAGGAGAGGCTGGTTGTGGGCAGGGCAATTTCTTCTTTAATTTTTTGAGGATTTGAACAAAAATTTGAGAATTTCACAGCGTTTTAATGTTTTAATCTATGAAGATCAATTGATGGCTTTAAAAATCGAACTCCCAGGTCGCTGTCATCCAAGGACTCCAGCTGGAACTGGGAAAATCCTACACCTTGAGTTGGACCCTGGGAAGCAACATCACTGAAAAATTCGACTGCTACCCTGGGATGGATGCTTCCAAGGAGAAGTGTGAAGAGCTGGGCTGTGCCTGGACTGTAAGCAACAAAGCTTCTGATAACCCAGTTGGGAAGAGGCAGAGACAGAACTTGGTTTTCATATTGATTTGTTTACTACAGTAGTGTGTCCAGCAGGTCTAGGGAGGCTCTCCTGGCCCTCTACTCTGCCCTGGTGAAACCACACCTGGAGTAGTATGTCCACTTCTGGCCTCCCCAGTGTAAGAGAGACAGGGATCTGCTGGAGAGAGTCCAATGATGAGTGTGAGAATGATGAAGGGCCAGGAGCATCTCTGCTGTGAAGAAAGGCTGAGAGCCCTGGGGCTGTTTAGTCTGGAGAAGTGAAGGCTGAGAGGGGATCTGCTCAATGACTACAAATATCTGAGGGGTGGGGGACAAGAGGAAGGGGCCCGGCTCTTTGCAGTGGCACTTGGTAATAGGACAAGGAATAATGGATATAAGCTAGAACCCAGGAATTTCCACCTCAACATGAGGAAAAACCTCTTTGTGGTGAGGGTGGCAGCATTGGAACAGGCTGCCCAGAGAGGTTGTGGAGTCTCCTTCTCTGGAGACTTTCAAAGCCAGATTGGAAGTGTTCCTGTGTGACCTGCCCTGGGTGACCCTGCTTTGGCAATAGCTTTGCACTGGATGATCTCTGGAGGTCCCTTCCAACCCCTAATAACCTGTGATTGTGTCTTCCCTTTTCACCTTTCCATCTTCAGGAGGACCCCTCCAACTCGGGTGCTCCCCCCTGCCACTACCTCAACGCTGACAACGGATATTCCATCACCGACGTGAGGTACATGGCGTCAGGCGTGAGGGCCAACCTCACCTTCAACAGGAGCATCAGAAAAGCCTTTGAGAATGCAACAGCACCCATCAGCACCCTGGGCCTGGAGGTGAAATACCACAACAACCACATGCTGCAGTTCAAAGTAAGGTGGAATTTCCCCTGGTTTGCGTTGTTCCACTGGTCAAAATTGTGGACTTTTTGGGGAACACAGGGTTCGAGTTGGTGTTGTGTGGTGCAAAAATCACTTTCTTAGACCAATGAGTTCCTCCTTTGAACCAAACTACTTTCATTGCTCTTAAATCAACTCATTCCAGCTTCTAAGGAAGAAAACCCGAAGGAAACATGAAGGAAAAAAAACAAAGGTCTTTTAATGTTGTCTAAAAATTCAACCAAAAAAGCAAAATTCATGAACGATACCAAAAAGATGAAATTTATTAACGGTACCAGAATTTGAATAGAATAGAATAGAATAGAATCAAGAAGGTTGGAAGAGACCTCAAGGATCATCGAGTCCAACCTGTCACCCTACACCTCATGCCTATCTAAACCATGGCACCAAGTGCCACGTCCAATCCCCTCTTGAACACCTCCAGGGATGGGGACTCCACCACCTCCCTGGGCAGCACATTCCAATGGCCAACCACTCTCTCTGTGAAGAACTTTCTCCTCACCTCCAGCCTAAACCTCCCCTGGCGCAGCTTGAGACTGTGTCCTCTTGTTCTGGTGCTGCTTGCCTGGGAGAAGAGACCAAACCCCCTCCTGGCTACAACCTCCCTTCAGGTAGTTGTAGACAGCAATGAGGTCTGCCCTGAGCCTCCTCTTCTCCAGGCTAAACACCCCCAGCTCCCTCAGCCTCTCCTCACAGGGCTGTGCTCAAGGCCTCTCACCAGCCTCGTTGCCCTTCTCTGGACCTGCTCCAGCAATTCAACATCTTTCCTAAACTGAGGGGCCCAGAACTGGACACAGGACTCAAGGTGTGGCCTAACCAGTGCTGTGTACAGGGGTACAATGACCTCCCTGCTCCTGCTGGCCACACTATGCCTGATGCAGGCCAGGATGCCATTCGCTCTCCTGGCCACCTGGGCACACTGCTGGCTCATGTTCAGGCGCCTGTCAACCAGTACCCCCAGATCCCTCTCCACCTGGCTGTTCTCCAGCCACTCTGACCCCAGCCTGTAGCTCTGCATGGGGTTGTTGTGGCCGAAGTGCAGCACCTGGCACTCGGGCTTGTTGAATGCCATCCTGTTGGACTCTGCCCATCTGTCCAGCCTGTCAAGGTCCCTCTGCAGAGCCCTTCTACCTTCTAACAGATCAACACCTGCTCCCAGCTTGGTGTCATCTGCAAATTTACTGATGATGGACTCAATCCCCTCATCCAGATCATCAATAAAGATATTGAACAGGATGGGGCCCAGCACTGATCCCTGGGGGACACCACTAGTGACAGGCTGCCAGCTGGATGTGGCACCATTCACCACCACCCTCTGGGCTCTGCCCTCCAGCCAGTTCCTAACCCAGCAGAGTGCTGCTGTCCAAGCCACAGGCTGACAGCTTGGCCAGGAGTTTGCTGTGGGGGACAGTGTCAAAGGCCTTGCTGAAGTCCAGGTAGACTACATCCACAGCCTTTCCTATGTCCACCAGGCTGGTCACCTGATCATAGAAGGAGATCAGGTTGGTGAGGCAGGACCTGCCCTTCCTAAATCCATGTTGGCTGGGCCTGATTCCTTGGCTATCCTTCAGGTATGCAGTGATTGCCCCCAAGACAATCTGCTCCATGATTTTCCCTGGCACTGAGGTCAGGCTGACAGGCCTGGAGTTCCCAGGTTCTTCTGTCCATCCCTTCTTGTGGATGGGTGTCACATTGGCCAGTTTCCAGTCTTCTGGGACCTCTCCAGTGAGCCAGGACTGGTGGAAAATGATGGACAGAGGCTTGGCCAGCTCATCTGCCAGCTCTTTCAGCACCCTAGGATGAATCCCATCAGGTCCCATGGACTTGTGAATATCCAAGTGACTCAACAAGTCTCGAACTAATTCCACATGGATTTCAGGAGTACAACACTGCTCCTTGACCCCATCGACCAGCTCAGGAGGCCAGTTATCCTGAAGTCCTCCTGCCTTACTGTTGAAAATGGAGGCAAAGAAGGTATTTAGAATCTCAGCCTTCTCCTCATCCTTAGTTACAATGTTACCCTCCATGTCCAATAAAGTGGAGGCTCCTCTTGCCCCTCTTTTTAGCATTAATATATTTATAAAAATGCTTTTTGTTGTCTTTCACAGAAGCGGCCAGTTTAATTTCTAACTGTGCTTTTGCCTCTCTAATTTTTCTTCTACATGATCTAGCAATATCCTTAAACATCTCACTAGTTGCCTCCCCCCCTTTCCAAAGGCGATAAACCCTCTTTTTTTCCCTTAAATCCTTCAGGAGCTCCTTGCTCATCCAGGCCGGTCGTCTTCCCCGCCGGCTCGTCTTACGGCATGTGGGAACTGCCAGTTCCTGTGCCTTTAGGAGCTCCTGTTTGAAGTAGGTCCAACCATCCTGGACCCCTTTCTTCTTAAGGGCTGTTACCCAGGGAACTTTCCGAATAAGTTGCCTGAACAACCTGAAGTTTGCCCTCCGAAAGTCCAAAGTGAGGGTTCTGTTACTGCTCCTCCCTATTTCCCTGCATATTGAAAACTCCACTATCTCATGGTCACTGCACCCTAGACAGCCTCCAACCATCACATCTCCCACCAGCCCTTCTCTGTTTGAGAACAGCAGATCAAGCAGAGCCTTGCCCCTGGTAGGTTCACCTAAGAGCTGCATCAGGAAGTTGTCATCCATGCACTCTAGGAACCTTCTGGACTGTCTCCTCTCTGCTGAATTAAGATCCCAGCAGATGTCTGGTAGGTTAAAGTCCCCCACAAGGACAAGGTCTGATGATCTTGAGACAGCTTCCATCTGCTTATAGAATATCTCATTGGCCTCCTCGTCCTGGTTGGGTGGTCTATAACAGCCTCCAACCAGGATGTCAGTTTTGTGTGGCCTCCCTCTGATTTTAACCCATAAGCATTCAATCCTTTCATCTGCAACCTCGAGTTCTGAGGCATCAAAGGATTCCCTAATATACAGGGCTGCCCCTCCTCCTCTTCTCCCTTGCCTGTCTCTCCTAAAGAGCTTATAACCCCCCAGTGCAGTACTCCAATTGTGAGAATCGTCCCACCACGTTTCTGTAATGGCAACTACATCATAGTCTTCCTGGTGAACCAAGAGTTCCAGTTCCTCTTGTTTGTTGCCCATACTGCATGCATTGGTGTACATGCACTTCAGCTGGGCTGCTGATTTCACCAGTTTGTGTGGTCCTCCCTCCTTTCCAGGGAGACTGGTTTCCACACCCACCCCCTTCAGACCTAGTTTAAAGCCCTCCCAATGAGTCCTGCCAAGCCCAGTGCCAGCACCCTCTTACCCTTTCTAGATAAATTCAACCCAACTTGGTCCAGCAGGTCAGGTGCAGTAAGAGTTGCCCCGTGATCAAAGAAGCCAAAATTCCTCTGCTGGCACCATCTCATAAGCCAGCTGTTGATGGTGTGGGTTTTCCTGTTCCTCTCAGTGTACACCACTGCTGCTGAGGGAACTGAGCAGAACACCACTTGAGCTCCTGCCCCGTCAATTGATTTCCCAAGGGCCTTAATTTCCTTTTTAATCTTCCTGGTGCTGCTCTTTTCCATTTCTTCACTTCCAGCCTGAATTACCAGCAATGGGTAATAGTCAGAGGGCTGGATTAGTTTAGGTAACCTCTGGGTGATGTCCTTCACCCGGGCCCCAGGTAGGCAGCACACCTCCCTATGGGATGGGTCAGGATGGCATATGGGTCCCTCTGTTCCCCTTAAGAGAGAGTCTCCAATAATTTCATTTCCAAAAATTCATTTCTGGCACCAAACAGTGAAATTAATTGATAGTACCCAAAAGGTGAAATTATTCATCATACCAAAAAGGCTAGATTCATTAACAGTGTCAAAAAAGGGAAAATCCATTAGTGGTACCAAAAAAGGTGAAATTCTTTTATTAAAAAAACAAAACTAAACAAAACAAACTCTAAGAAATTAAATTCTAAACAAATTCCATTAAACTTTAAAAAATTCAATTGAGCTCTACAAAAAAATGGAACTAAATTCTAAAATATTAATTGAAACTCCAAATAACTTTAAAAAATGAGTTATAATCTAAAAAAATTAATTAGACTCTTAAAAAAATTGAATTAGACTCTAAAAAATTAAATTCAGCTTAAAAAAAAAAAATTGAATTCAGCTCTTAAAAAGTGAAATTATTGATGGTACCAAAAAGGTGAAATTCATTTTCTGACCCCAAAATGGTGAAATTCTTTTATTAAAAATCTCAATTAAACTCTAAGAAATTAAATTAAATTCTAAAAAAAATCAGTTAAGCTCTAAAAATATCAGTTAAGCTCTACTAAAAATTTGAATTAGACTCTAAAAAATTTGAATTAGACTCTATAAAAAATTGAATTCAGCTATAAAAAAGGAGAAATTCATTGATGGTACTAAAAAGGTGAAATACGTTGATGATACCAAAATATGAAATTCATGAATGGTACCAAAAAAGGTGAAATTAATTTATGATAACAAAAAGGTGAAATTCTTTTAGTAAAAAAAAAAAAGAATTAATTAAACTCTAAGAAATTAAAATAAATTCAGCTAAGCTCTACTAAAAAATTGAATTAAAGGCTAAAAAACCTGAATTAGACTCTAAAAACTTGAATTAAACTAAAAAATATAATTAAATTCTAAAAATTTGAATCAAAATGTAAAATATTGAATTAGACTCTGAAAAATTGTATTAGACTCCAAAAAATTTGACTTCAGCTCTAAAAAAAAAGGTGAAATTCATTGATAGGAGCAAAAAAGGTAAAATACATTTATGTTATCGAAAAGCTACACTTGGACCAAAATCTTTGAAAAATCGTTCAACAAGTCCTTCCTGGCCCAAAAGAACACCTTCATTGCATCATTTTCTGACCCAAATATTTTGAAGGTGTTTGAAGAAAGGATGTTAAAATAAATATGCTTAGCTCAGCAAATGTTACTGACCTCCTGTTAAAGCTGTTTTCATGTCTCACCATTGTTGGTAAGAAGCAGCTGAACAGCTCCTAGGGAGCAACTTGGAGTCTCCTGCTCTGATGATGAATTTCTGGCAATGGTTTCACTCTTGAACCAGTAGAGGTGAGAGGCTGACCTCCTGGAAAGCAGCTCCACGGGGAAAGACCTGGGAGTCCTGGTGGACACCAAGTTGCCTATGAGCCAGTAAGGTGTCCTCCTTGCTCAGAAGGTCAATGGTGTCTCGAGGTGCCTCAAGAAGAGTGTGGCCAGCAGGTCAAGAGAGGTTCTAGTCTGCCCCGGCTGCCTTAGATATCTGCAACCCAGTTCTGGGCTCCCCAGTTGAAGAGGGAAAAGAAACTACTGGAGAGAGACTCCAGGGGAGGCTGGAAAGATGCTGAGGGGCCTGGAGCATCTCTGAGAACCCTCGGGCTGTTGAGCCTGGAGAAGAGCAGCCCCAGAAGGAATCTGAGCAATGCGAAAGGATGGGGCCGGACTCTTGTCAGTGGTGCCCCAGGGGCAATGGGCACAAACCCACCTGAACATGAGGAGAAACTTCTTTGGTGTGATGGAGGCCTGGAGAAAGCTGCCCAGAGAGGTTGTGGATTGCTCTGGAGAGCTTCCAACTCCCCCTGGCCATTGTGATCCTGGGCAAGCTGCCCTGCTGGAGCAGTGGGGTTGGACTGGATGATCTCCAGAGATTCCCTCCCACACCACCACCGTGCTGGGATTTGGTGAAAGGCTACCTTGTTCACCTGTGGACGTTCCACTGACCTGATGGTCTCCTTGCCCAGATTTATGACTACACCAACCCTCGCTACGAGGTGCCGGTGCCCCTCAACCTCCCTGCAGCCCCGGAGGGCTCGAGCCAGGAGCGCCTCTACGACCTGGTGCTGAGGAGCAAACCCTTCGGCATCCAGGTGCGGCGCAGAAGCACAGGAACAGTGATGTAAGGCCCTGCTGCTGTCATCTCCTGGCTTCATTTCACTTTGCTGATTCCATTTTTCCCTTCTCATCGCCTCAATTTTGTCTGTTAATGAAAATTTTTTATTAGATTTTCTAATTCAGTTTTCTCACTTTCCTCATTATTTCCTCACTCCTATCATTTTATTTCCTTATTTAGTTTCCTCACTTTGCTCATTTAATATCCTCCTTTAATTTTATAATGTAATTTCCTCTTTATATTTCCTCTTTACTAGTTTAATTTCCAAATTTATTTTTTCAATTTATTATTCTTTTTCTCCTTTAATTATCTCAATTCCCTCATTTAATTATCTCGATTTTTTTGTTTCATTTCCTCCTTTCATTTTCTTACTGATTTTTTCCCTTAAATTTGCATATTTCAGTATTTTCTCATTGAATTTCTTCACTTAATTTTTTTATTAAATTTCTTATTACACATCATTTCCTAACTGAACATTTCAGTTAATTTCCATATTTCAGTATTTTTTCATTTAATTTTCTCACTAATTTTTTTCATTAAATTTTCTAATTCAATTTTCTCACTTCTGTCATCTAATTTCCTCTTATAGTGTCCTCACTTTACTCATTTAATTTCCTCATTTAATTTCCTCAATTTATTAATTTAGTTTTCTCATTTAATCTTCTCAATTCTCTCATTTAATGATCTCACTCAATCTTTTTTTTTAATTTCCACATAATTTTTCTATTTAATTTCCACATTTATTTTGTCATTTAATTTTCCCTGTTTCCTCATTTAATTATCTCTTAGATTTTTTGTTTACTTTCCATATTTAAATTTCTCACTTTTTTCCCTTTATTTCCCATATTTTTTATCATTTAATTTTCTCAACTTCCTCATTTAATAATCTCAGCTTTTTTGCTTAATTTCCTCTTTCAGTTTCCTCAATTTCCTCATTTAATGTCCTCATTTAAATATCTCAATTTATCAATTTAGTTTTCTCATTTAATTTTCTCTGTTCCCTCATTTAATTATCTCTCACTTAATTTTTTATTATGTCATGTAATTTTCTCACTTTTATATTTTAATTTCCTCACTTTACTCATTTAATTTCATCATTTAAATTTCTCTATTTATTGGTTTAGTTTTCTGATTTAATTTTCATAATTTCCTTATTTAATTATCTCTCATAATTTTTTGTTTAATTTCCTCATTTAACTTTCTAAGTTAATTTTTTCATGTAATTTCCACATTTAAGTATTCCCTCCTTTAATTTCCTCTCTTAATTTTGTAATTAAATTTTCTCACTTTTATCTTTTAATTTCTTCATTTAATTTTGTTTCCTCATTTAATTTCCTCATTTAAATTTCTCAGTTTGTTCATTTAGTTTCTAAGCTCTGAGAAAATGCAACTCTAAAATAAACTCTAAAAATGTAGAAAATAACTCTAAACCCCAAATTTGATTCTAAAAGCATTACACTAAGCTCTTGAAGAAGTACATTGGATTCTAAAAATGTACATAGAAGTCTAAAAAAGCCTATATTAAACTCTGAAAAACCTAAAAATATGCTAAAAACTTTAGAACAAATATATGAAACTCCAAAAAATGTTCCTAAATGTTCCTAAAAATTAAATTAAACTTTAAAATTTTCAATTTAACTAGTTTAATTGAATTTTTATAGAGCTTAGTTCCATATTTTTTTAGAATTTAATTTAATTTTAACGAGTTTAGTTTTCATGGAATTCAAGTCTAAAAAACTTAAATTTACCTGTAAGCAACTGGTATTAAACCCTAAAAATGAAATTAAACTTTGGAAAAAAAATAGACTAAAAAATTTCAATTAAGCCTAAAAAACCCAAATTAAACTCTAAAGAATTTAATGAAAGTCTTAAAAAATTGAATTAAATGCTAAACAATTGAATTAAACTATAAGAAATTGAATTCAAGTCTACAAAATATAAATTAAACTTCAAAAAACATGAATTAAACTGTATGAAAATGGGATCACAGCCTAAGAATGAAAATTTAAAAAAATAAATCAGACTAAAACCTGTCTATTTAACTCTAAAACCAAATTAAACTCTTAAGAATTTAATAAAACTCTAAAAATATTAAATTAAATGATAAGTAATTGAATTAAACTCTAAAAAGCTGAATTATACTCTAAAAATATTACATTATATTAAAAAATTAAAACAATTGAATTCAATTCTAATATAATTGAATTAAACTTTTAAAAAAATTTAAACTCTAAGAAAATGGAATTAAACCCTAAAAATTATTTTAAATTTAAAAATGGAATTAGGCTAAAAAAGAAAAAATCAATTAAACTCTAAAAAAGAATCAAGTTAAACTCCAAAAAAGAATCAAATTAAACTCTAAAGAATTTAATGAAACTCACAAAATGGCATTAAACCAAAAAATTAACTTTAAAACTATTGAATTCAACTCCTACAAAAATTAAACTGTAAGAAAATGGGATTACACTCAAAAAAAAAAATTGAACTTAAAAAAAATGAAATAAGATTTAAAAAATTCAACTAAACTCTAAAAAATTGAATTAAACTGTAAAAGAGTGAATTAAACTCTAAAAATTTCAATTCACCTCCAAACCATTCCCAATGCTGGTGAAGTTCTGCTCAGCACCTCGCCAGTTCCGTCCCAGCTGCCGGCTGCTGAGGTTCTTAGGGGCAGGACTTGACCCTAAGGGGTGAGCCCAGCCCCTACTGCCCCCTCACTGTCTTCTCCTGGCCCAGCTGGGACTCGCAGCTGCCCACCTTCACCTTCAGTGACCAGTTCATCCAGATCTCCACCCGCCTGCCCTCGCAGTACCTCTTCGGCTTTGGGGAGCATGAGCACAGAGCCTTCCGGCGGGACATGGGTTGGCATACCTGGGGCATGTTCACCAGGGACCAGCCTCCTGGAGTAAGTGCAGAGCAAACCCCCAACATCTCTCTTTTTTTTTTTTTTTTTTTCTTTTTTTTCCTTCTTTTGTTCAGAAGTTTCTGCTTTTGGGTTGTCCTGTTGATTGGTTGTGGAGACAGCCAGTCCTGGACCTGGAGCAGAAGAACCCCGATGTCAACAAAGAGTGAGGGGTGATGGGCTGGAGAGCTGCCCTGTGGAGAGAGGGGTTTAGGGGTCTTGGTTGATGAGAAGCTCACCACGATGAGTAGAAGTGGAGCTGAGGGACATGGGTTAGTGGTGGGCTTGGCAGTGTTTGGTTTATGGTTGAGCTGGATGATCCAAAAGGTTTCCTCCAACCAAAACCATTCTGTGATTCCATGACCCAGCACCATAAGCTCCCAGCCCAGACCCAGCCATCTCCTGGGCTCGTCCCCAGCAGTATGGGCAACAGGGGGAGGGAGGGGATCCTGCCCCTCTGCTCTGGTCTCCTGAGACCCCACCTGCAGTGCTGAAGCCAGCTCTGGAGTCCTCAGAACAGGACAGACATGGACCTGATGGAGCAGGTCTAGAAGAGGCCACAGCAATGCTGGGAGGGCTGGAAGCCCTCTGCTGTGTGGTCAGGCTGAGAGGGCTGAGGCTGATCAGCCTGGAGAAGGTTCCAGGGAGACCTTCTGGTGTCCTTAAAAGGGCTAAGAGAGGTGGGGACAGACTTTAAGCAGGGCCTGTTGTGACAGGCTAAGGGGTGATGGCTTGGAACTCCAAGAGGGAGATTTCAACTGGAAAGAAGGAAGAAATGTTTGACACTGGGGGTGGTGAGACCCTGGCCCAGGTTGCCCAGAGAGGTGGGAGGTATCCCATCCCCTGAACGATTCTGGATCAGGTTATCCAGGGCTCTGAGCAACCTGCTCTGGTTGGGGATGTCCCTGCTGACTGCAGGGGGTTGGACTGGATGACCTTGAAAGACCCCTTCCCACCCAAACCAGACTGGGATTCTCTGATCTGTCCTCTTGTGTCACATCTTCTGCAAAATTCTCCAACTTTGGGGGGATTGAATGGGGACTTCAAGAGTCAATGAATAGAGAAATTCAAATATTTCAGCAGAACAAAAATATCTTGGGGATCTGTGGTGCTGCCTTGGAGCTGTAACCTGAGGATTTTGGAACAGTTTGGGTCAGGAAAACTAAGAGGAAGCCACCAGCTGGTCTTTGCTAGAGGCCACCTGGAAATATTTGGAGGGGAAGTTTGAGCAAATTTTGGAGCTAAAAATCCATTTCCATACAATTCCTACCTTGAGCAGTCAGGAACAGATTGACCTCAAAATGGGAAGGTGAAAATGGTGGCTCCTGGTCACCATTTCCAGTTGGATGTTCAACATGGTGTGAGCTCCATGGGTGTCTACCTCCTTGGTGGTGGAGAAGTTCTTGGTGGATGAGTTGGTGCAAAAACATTGTGATTTGTATTTTCCAGTACAAGCTGAACTCTTACGGTTTCCAGCCCTTCTACATGGGTCTTGAAGAAGATGGCAACGCTCATGGGGTTCTCCTGCTCAACAGCAACGCCATGGGTAAGTAAAAAAACCTAAAAAACCCGAAAGTCACTTCATTTCCACTCTTTGTGGTTCTTCAAACTTCACTTTTCACCTCCTTCAACTGTTGGTCCCCATCTTATCCTCCAACCCTTCTCCAGATGTCACCATCCAGCCCACCCCAAAATCCACTGTAGTTCATATGTAGCTCAGGTTGGAAGAGACCTCAGAGGTCACCTCCTCCAACCTCCCCACCTCTTAACTAGACTCAGCTGTTTAAGGCTTCATCCAACCTGGCTTTGAACATGTCCAGGGAGAAGGCATCCACAACCTCCCTGGGCAGCCTATTCCAGAATCTCACCACCCTCATCCTGAAGAACTTCTTCCTCAGCTCCAGTCTAACCCTGCTCTCCCTCAGCTTCAAATCATTCCCCCTTGGCTTATCTCTAGACACCCTCATGAAAAGTCCTTCTGCAGCCTTCCTGTAGGATCACTTCAGGTACTGGAAAGCTGCTCTAAGGTCCTCCAGGCTCAACAGCTCCAGTTCTCCCAAACTATCCTCACAGCAGAGCTGCTTCAGCCCTTGGATCACCTTTGTGGCCTCCCCTGGCCTCACTCCATCAGCTCTGTGTCCTTCTTCTGCTGGGGACACCAGAACTGGAGGCAGGATTGGAGGTGAGGTCTCAGCAGAGCAGAGTCAAAGGGCAGAATCCCCTCTCTTGCCCTGCTGCCCACACTCCTCTTGGATTCATAGAATGGTTTAGGTTGGAAGAGACCCCAAAGATCATTCAGTTCCAACCCCCCTGCCATGGGCAGGGACACCTCCCACCAGTCCAGGTTACTCAAGGCCTCATCCAACCTGGCCTTGAACACCTTGAGGGAGGAGACATCCATGACCTCCCTGGGCAGCCTTTTCCAGTGTCACCACCCTCCTGATGTCCAAGGGGGGAGACCTACCCTGCTCCAGTTTCAAACCTTTGTCCCTCATCCTGTCTCTCCAAGCCCCTGCCAAAAGTCCCTCCCCACTTCTCCTGTAGCTCCTTCAGGTAGGCTTCTCTATATTCTCCCTGGAACCTTCTCTTGGGACTCAACAGCCCCAGCTCTACCTCAGCCTGTCCACACAGGGGAGATTCTCTAGCCCTCTGATCACTTTCGTGGCCTCCTCTAGACTCTCTCCAACAGCTCTGTGTCCACTCTGCTGGGAACGCCAGAACTGGAGGCAGAATTGGAGGTGGGGGTCTCAGCAGAGCAGAGCCAAGGGTCAGAATCCCCTCTTGCCCTGCTGCCCACACTCTTCTGGCTACAGCCCAGCCACACAGCTGCCTGCTAGGATCCATGAGGTCACAGCTGTCTCCTGGGGAGCTTCTCAATCTCTTGTTCATCTCCACTGAGCTCTTGGTCACCACGTTCTCCAGATGTCACCTTCCAGCCCACCCCTGCTCTGACCTATCGCACAACTGGGGGGATCCTGGACTTCTACATGGTGCTGGGGCCGACGCCGGAGCTGGTGGTGCAGGAGTACACCGAGGTGCTGCTGCTGAGGCAGAGGGGCTTGGGGCTTTGGGGCTTGGGGCTGTGGCTTTGGGCCAGTTTGGGTTGGGATTTGTTGGGGTTTGGGTTTGCTTTTGGGGTTGGATTGAGGTTTTTTATTGGTTTTGTTTGTTTGTTTTGTTGTTTTGGGGTTGGGTTGTAGTTTTTTGTTGGGTTTCTTTTTGGCTTAATTAGTGTGGTTTGGGGGTTGGGTTGGGGTTTTTTTGTTGGTTTTGGTTTTGCTGGGTTGGTTTTGGGGATGGGGGTTTTCTGTTGTTTTTTGAGTTGGGTAGGGGCTTTTTTGTTAGTTTTCTCTCTTTTTTTTGGCTTGGTTTTGAGTTGGGTAGGAATTTTTTTTTTTGTTTTTATGTTTAGTTTTTTTGGGTTTGGGTTTTTCTGTTGTATTCTGCTTTGTTTCTTTGGGTTTGGGGTTTTGGGAGGTTTGTTGGTTTGGTTTGGGGTTAGGGATTTTTTGTTTCTTTTTTTAGGTTTGATTTGTGGTTTTAGGGCTTTGGATTCAGGTTTTTTCAGGGTTCTCTTCTGGTTTTAGGGCCTTTGGGTTTGTTTGTAGGGGTTTTTTTGATAGCTTTAGGGCTTTGGGAATTTTTTTTTTTTAGGTTTGATTTGTGGTTTTAGAACTTTTGGGTCTGGGATTTTTTCAGGTTTGATTTGTGGATTTAGGGCTTTTGGGGTTTGTGTGTGTGGTTTTAGGGCTTTTGTTTTGCGTGGTTTTAGGGATTTAGTGAAGGTTTTTAGGTTTGATTTGTGGTTTTAGGGCTTTGGGGTTGTATATTTTTGTTTGTTTTGGTTTGCAATTTTGGGGGCTTTGGGTTTTTTGGTGAGGGTAGGAGCCATTGCTTCAGATCTTTGCTTCTTTTGGTTTTTGGGGTTTTTTTTTGGTATTTTTTTATTTTCTTATGTCCTGTTTTCACCTGTTTGCAATAAGATTCCTTTCTTCCATGTTTTCAGGTGATTGGGAGACCTGTCATGCCTGCCTACTGGTCACTGGGATTCCAGTTGTGCCGCTATGGATACTCAAATGACAGCGAAATTGCCCAACTGGTGGCGGACATGAAAGCAGCCAAGATACCTCATGTATGTTGAGAGCCATCAAAACTGGAATTTCACTACAATTTCACTGGCTTTGGGGCATTTTCTAATTGAAAGCAGCAAAATTAATGCTATGGTTGATGCCATAGTTCAGCTTTTTCTGCCTTTTAAAGAGAAACCCAAAGGAAGAAATTAAATTAACTCTGAGGAGGAGCAATCCCCTGCACCAGGACAAGTGAGGGGTGACCTGCTGGAGAGCAGCTCCATGCAGAAGGACCTGGGAGTACTGGTGGACAATAAGTTTTCCATGAGCCAGCAGTGTGCCCTTATGGCCAAGAAGGCTGATGTGGTGATGCATGCTTGAGGTGCATGAAGCAGAGTGTGGCCAGCAGGTCAAGGGAGGCCACATCTGGAGTGCTGGGTCCAGGTCTGCACTCCTGGGGAAGAGCAGCCCCAGAGGGGATCTACTCAATGCTCAGCAACAGCTAAAGGGGCTGTGAGGGGACAGGGCCAGGCTCTTCTCAGTGGTGCCCAGTGACAGGACAAGGGACAACAGGCACAAACGGGAAGCCAGGAGGTTCCACCTGAACGAGAGGAGACAATTCTTTGGTGTGAGGGTGGTGGAGGCCTGGAGCAGGCTGCCCAGAGAGGTTGTGGAGTCTCCTTCTCTGGGAAGATTCCAAACCCAGCTGGACATTGTGATCTTGGGCAAGCTGCTTTGGGTGCCCCTGCTTTAGCAGGGGGGTCGGACTGGAGGATCTCCCTTCCGACCCTCACCATTCTGGGATTCAGGGTGTCTGTGTTTGCCTCAGCTTCAAGCTGCAGCAGATTCCAATTTTACAGTTGAAGGAAACCAAAATTAAACTAAAATAAATATTAAAAAAGAGGAGTTTTGTCTAATTTTGCCAATGGTTGAAGCTGCCGGTAGATGACATCATGCAGATGATGAGAACAAAGCCCTCTTACAGTGTCTTGTGTGTGTGAACTGCAGGATGTGCAGTACTCAGACATCGACTACATGCTGCGGCAACTGGACTTCACCCTCAGCCCACACTTCAGTGGCTTGCCAGCTCTGATTGAAAAGATCCATGGAGAAGGAATGAGGTTCATCCTCATCCTGGTGAGTGTCCAGGCCTGCTTTGAGGTGACATCATAGTGTAACAGGAAAGAAAACCCATAAAATTGTATCCCCTTTTCATTTCAGGACCCAGCCATATCCGCTAATGAAAGCGATTACCTGACCTTCACCCGAGGCCTGGAGCAGGATGTCTTCATCAAGTGGCCCAACAGCAATGACATTGTCTATGGAAAGGTGCTGCTTTGGGATGCTGCCTCTTTTACCAGAGCGTCGTTCATGTTGCAAAAGACCTTGAAGATCAAGTCCAACCTTCAACCCAACACCACCGTGGCCACCAAACCCTGTCCCTAAGTTCCATGTCCACAGGTTTCTTGAACACTTCCAGGATACGGTGACTCCACCACTTTCCTGGGCAGCCTGTTCCAAGGCCTGATCACTCTTGCAGAAAAGAAATTTTTCCTAATCCCCAACCTAAACAGCTCCTGGTGTAACTTGAGGCTGTTTTCCCTTGTCCTATCACTTGGTTCTGGTTGGAAGAGACTTTTGAGGCTGATCATTAACTCCAACCATGAACCTAGCACTGCCAGGTCACCACTAAACCATGTCCCTCAGCACCATATCTCCATGGCTTTGAAACAACTCCAGGGATGGGGCCTCCATCACTGACCCAGGCTAGGTTTAGACAACACTTAAGGGGAAGTAATTGTTCCTCATGTTCAACCCAAACCTCCCCTGGGACAACTTGAGGCCATTTCCTCTCATCTTCTCTCTTGTTCCTGGGGAGAAGAGCCGAACACCCACCTGGCTCCCGCCTCCTTTCAGGGAGCTGTAGAGAGCAATGAGGTCTCCCCTCAGCCTCCTCTACTTCAGGCTGTAAAATTCCAGCTCCCTCAGCTTCTCCTCCCCAGCCCTGTTCTCCAGACCCTTCCCAGGCTTGGCTGCCCTTGTCTGGATCTGCTCCAGAGCCTCAATGTCCTTCTGGCATGAGGGGCCCAAAACTGACCCCAGGATTTGAGAATAAAATAATCCAAATGCTGATAACTAACACATCAGGTTACATGTTGGGGAGAGGACTTCTAGCACCACTTCTTAACCCCAGATTTAGTTGACACATTGAGCGTTGGTGATGGCTCCAGCTTGGGTTGCCACTAGTTGCTGTTGTGGAAAAGCTTTCTTTATGTTGACATTTATTTTAAAATATGGGGGGTTTTTTGGAGTTTTTTTTGGTTGTTTTAACATCTTCCCCCTCGTAGGTCTGGCCAGATCTTCCCAATGTAGAAGTCAATAGCAGCCTGGATGTAGAAACTCAGGTGAAGGTAAGGAAATGTTAAGATCTTTAGGTGACTGACACAAACAGGGAGGGAGCAGCAAAGTCGTGAAAGGACATTTGACATGATGGAATTGGCTGAAAAAAATTTGATCTTAGATGAAAAATCAGAAGTTGGATGCAAAAAGAGACCAGTTTCCCACCTGAACTTGTTGAACCTCATGAAGTTCTCAGAAATGAGCCAGTGGCAACAGCATGAGGTTCAACAAGTCCCAATGCAAGGTACCGCAGCTGGGTCAGGCCCATCCAGGCATGAATCAAGGCTGGCTGCAGAGGGGGGGTTGAGAACAGCCCTGAAGAAAGAGACTTGGGGGTGTTGGTTGATGAGAAGCTCCCCAGGAGCCAGCAGTGCCCTCATGCAGCACAGCAGGCAGCATGTGCTAGGCTGCAGCCAGAGGAGTGTGGGCAGCAGGGCAGGAGAGGGGATTCTGACTCTGCTTTGCTGAGACCTCACCTCCAATCCTGCCTCCACTTCTGGTGTCCCCAGCAGAAGAAGGACACAGAGATGCTGGAGCGAGTCCACAAAAGAGATCCAAGGGCTGGAGCAGCCCTGCTGTGAGGACAGGCTGAGGGAGCTGGGGGTGTTCAGCCTGGAGAGGAGGAGACTCCAGGGGGACCTTGGAGCTGCCTTCCAATAGCTGAAGGGATCCTGCAGGAAGGCTGCAGAGAGACTTTTCATGAGGGTGTCAAGAGACAGGCCAAGGGGGAATGGTTTGAAGCTGAGGGAGAACAGGGTTAGACTGGAGCTGGGGAAGAAGTTCTTCAGTAGGAGGGTGGTGAGGCTCTGGAATAGACTGCCAATAGACTGTTATGGATGCCTCTTCCCTTGGGGTGTTCAAGGCCAGGTTGGATGAGGCCTTGACCCTTCCAACCTGAGCCATTCTGGGATTCTAACACCAAGAAATCCTAAATAACATTGGAGCGAGAGGCAGAAACTCTCCAACATTTCTGCCAGAACATCTACAAACTGCAGGAAAATTATGAACTTCGAAAGAAAAAAACCAGATTTCTGTTTGTTTTAAGAGGTTAAATGAAAATCCCAACCCTTTGGTCCTGTCTCAGTGCTTTGTTTCTCTTCTCCTTCCACAGCTCTACCGAGCCCACGCAGCCTTTCCAGATTTCTTGCGCAATTCCACCCAGGAATGGTGGGAGAGGGAAATTGCTGAGGTCTACTCCAACCCACGAAATGCATCCCTGAGCATGAAGTTTGATGGCCTCTGGATTGTAAGTGTGAAAAAAATGACTCAATTCCTGAGATTTCTCTGTGTCTTTTAACCCTAAGACTGGTTGGCAACACCTCAAAACCTTACCAATTCCCTGAGGCCACCAGAATGGTTTTGTTTGGAAAAGATGTTTCAGATCACCCAGTCCAGCCATTCTCTAACTCAACCAAGGCTGGTGCTCAACCATGGCCCTCAGCACCATATCTCTGAAACTTTGAAACAGCTCCAGGTATTGGGATTCAACTGCCTCCTTGGGCATCCTGTGCCAGGCTTTGAGAACCCTTTCAGTGAAGAAGTTTCTTCTGGTGTCCAAAGGTTCTTCTGTAATCCAAAATTATATCCTTTGGACACCTTTCTTTGTAAGAAGGATTTTTTTCACCTTGTTGTACAATTAAAACACCTCAGACTTTCTCAAATCATTATTTCCTTCTGACCTGCCTGTTGGCTTTTCTGCAGTGGTGACGTTCTTCATGGAATCAGAGACTGGGTTGAGTTGGGAAGGACCTTCAAGATCATCTAGTTCCAAGCTCCTACCATGAGCAGGGACAATCTCTTACCAGACCAAGTTGTGGAGTCTCCTACTCTGGGGAGATTCCAAATCCACCTGGACATTGGGATCCCGGGCAAGATGCTGTGGTTGACTCTGCTTTAGCAGGGGGTTTGACCGGATGATCTTCAGAGGTCCCTTCCAATCCCACCATGCTGGGATTCTGGGATTTCATCATTTTCCCTTTCCCTGTCTCTGATGGATTGTTGTAACCACAGGACCACCAGCAGCCGCAAGGCCAAGAGCCTTCATTATCAAGTTCAGAGATTTCAGTAATTTATAGAATCCAGAGAATCATCTGGATTGAAAAAGCACTCTGAGATCATAGACTGCAACCATAACCCAACAGCACCATGGCTATCACACCATGTCCCCACATGTTTCTTGAATACCTAGAGGGATGGGAATTCCACCACCTCCCTGGCCAGCCTGTGACAGTCTTTGAGAAAGCTTTTGGTCAAGAAGTTTCTTCTCATGTCCAGCTTAAACCATCCTTGGAGCAACTGGAGGCCATTTCCTCATGTCCTATCACCTGTTACCAGGGAGAAGAGACCAACCCCCACCTGGCTGCAGCCTCCTCTCAGGGAGCTGTAGAGAGCAATGAGGTCTCCCCTCAGCCTCCTAGTCTACTCCAGGCTGTGAAACTCCAGCTCACTCAGCTGCTCTTCCCCAGCCCTGTTCTCCAGACCTTTCCCAGGCTTGGTTGCCCTTGTCTGGACCTGCTCCAGAGCCTCAATGTCCTTTTTGCAGTGAAGGGCCCAAAACAGATCAACAAAGCCACCTAGTTTGGTGCCAGTTTCCGTACCTGGAGCTGGGTTCAATTGATTTCACTTTTTCACAGAGGCAAATCTGCCCTCATCCAGAAAGAGAGTTGATAAAGAAAAGCTCCAGGTTCTGCCTCCCATACCATGCTTACCAAGGGACAGAGAAAGCAGGAGAAAAAACTGAAATCAGCCCAAAAAGGAACAAATTGCCTGAATTTTAGAGAAAATTGTTCATTTGGTGTTCCCCTTCCTCCTTGCAGGACATGAACGAACCTGCAAACTTCATTAGCGGTGCCGTTGATGGCTGCAGGAACCAGAGGCTGAACTTCCCCCCCTACATGCCACGTGAGTCTGATGCTTTGGGTCACTCTGGGATGGGAGTGGACTTGATGACCTTAAAAGTATTTTCTAGCCCAAAAAATCCTGGGTTTATTTAGAGCCTAGATGGGACAAAAAAGATCAAAGGTAGGCCTCCAAATCTGAACTTGAACCTCTACTAGAAAGTCCACTGCAATTTCTGAACTTAGGTTTCAGAATTTCTAAATTTCTGAACATCAGCTTCAGCATTTCCTAAATTTCTGGATTTAAATTCCAGAATTTCCTAAATTTCTGGATTTAAATTCCAGAATTTCCTAAATTTCTGGATTTAAATTCCAGAATTTCCTAAATTTCTGAATGTAAAATTCAGAATTTCCTTAGTTTCTGAACTTAAATTTCAGCATTTCCTACATTTATGAATTTAAATTCCAGAATCTCCTCAATTTCTCAACATCAATTTCACGATTTCCTAAATTTCTGGACTTATATTTTGGAATTTCCTAAATCTCAGATCATAAATTACAGAATTTCCCAAATTCCTGAACATGAATTTCAGAATTTCCTAATTTACTGGACTTAACATTTTCACATTTCCCAAATTTCTGAACTTAAATTTCAAAGTCTCCTAAATTTCTGAACACCAATTTCTGAATTTCCTAAATTTCTGAACACAAATTACAGATTTCCTAAATTTGTAAGTGTAAATTTCAGAATTTCCTAGATTTCTAAGCATAAATGAGTTTCATGAATTTCTGAACTTAAATTTCAGAATATCCTAACTCTCAGAACATAAATTACAAAATTTCCTAAGTTTCTGAACTTAAATTTCAGAATTTCCTGCATTTCTGGGCTTATATTTCAGAATTCCCTGAATTTCTGAACTTAACCTTCAGCATTTCCTAATTTGCTGAGATAGAATTTCAGTCAATTCGGACTTTCTGAAGCAGAATTTCAGCACATCCTAAACTTTCAAATCCATTCTCAACGTTTGCCAAATTTCTCAAACAGAATTTTGAATTTCTAACATCTCTGAAATTAAATTTCACATTTCCAAAACAGCTGAAATCAAATCTCAGCAATTCCTATATTTCTGAAACTCATTTTGAGCATGTCTGTAATTTTATAAATAGAATTTTGGAGTGCCTAAAATTTTTTAAATAAAATTCTATTATTTCCTAACTTTCTGAAATAGAATTTCAGTGCCCCCAAAAATTCTGAAATAGAATTTTTGTCATTTTCCAAATTTCTGAAATAGATTTTTAAAATCATTTTCCAAATTTGTGAAAGATAAATTTGGAATTTCTGAAATCAAATTTCACAGAGGCCTAACACCAGGCACCAGGACAGGCTAGGGTGATCCTGTTGGAAAGCAGCTCCCTGGAGAGGGACTTTGGAGTGCTGGTAGACAGTTCTACATGGGACAGCAATGTGCCCTTGTGGCCAAGAGGACCAAGGGCATCCTGGGGTACAGCAAGAAAAGTGTTGCCAGCAGGTCTAGGGAGGATCTCTTGCCCCTGTACTCTGCCTTGCTGAGACTACATCTGGAATACTGTATCCAGTTTTGGGCTCCTCAGTTCAAGAGATCTGCTGGAGGGAGTCCAACAGAGGCTAAGAGGATGATGAAGGGACAGAAACATCTCTGCTGTGAAGAAAGACTGAGAGCCCTGGGGCTGTTCAGTCTCATGAGGAGAAGGCTGAGAGGGAACCTCTTCACTGTCTATAAATACCTGAGGGGTGGTTGTCAGGATGCAGGTGCCAGGCTCTTTGGTGCCCAGTCATAGGACAAGGAACAACAGGTACAAGCTGAAACCCAGGAGGTTCCCCAAGAGGTTCCAGCTCACCATGAGGAGAAATTTCTTTGGTGTGAGGGTGCTGGAGCCCTGGAGCAGGTTGCCCAGAGAGGTTGTGGAGTCTCCTTCTCTGGAGACTTTCCAAACCCACCTGGATGTGTTCCTGTGTAACCTGCCCAATGGCAGGGGGGTTATCACTGTATGATTTCCAGAGGACCCATCCAACTCCTAACATTCCATGATTTCCATGACGTCTGAAATAAAATTTCAAATTTCAAAATTGACTTTGAAATGTCTGGAATAGAATTTTGGGGCATTTCCTAGATTTCTGAAATAGAATTCTGTGATTTCCCAAATTTCTGAACTCCAGCTGAAGCATTTCCAAAATTTCTGCAAATTCCTAAAATCCAATTTCATCGTTTCCTAAAATTATGCAACAAAATTGGTGAACTCCCAGAACTTCTAAAAGAGAATTTTGGCATTTTCTAAATTTCTGAAATAAAATTCTGGATTTTCCAAAATTTCTGAACTTTGGCTTAAACATTTTCAAAATTTTTGGAGTCAAATTTCTAAAATGCAATTTCAGCATTTCCTAAAAATATACAACAAAATTGGTGAACTCCCAGAATTTCTAAAAGAGAAAACTGGCATTTCCCAAATTTCTGACATCCAGTATGAACATTTCCTCGATTTCTGCAACTCATTTTTGGCATTTCCTTGATTTATGAAATAAAATATCAGAAATGTATCCATTTATGAAGTAAAACTTTCCAAATTCCTAAGTTTCTGGACCTGAATTTCAGCATTTCCCAGATTTCTGGACCTGAATCTCAACATTTCCCAATTTTTTGAGATTCAGTTTCAAAAAAACAAAAAAGTTTTAATTTAAGTAGAAAAAAAACATAACCACAGAAATATATAAGAAGAGGAGACAACCAATCAAAATAATGCAAATTGAGCGGCAGTGTTGTTCTGCTGGAGGGTTAAAGGCTCCACAGAGGGACCTGGCCAGGCTGGATCCATGGGCTGGGGCCAATGGGATGAGGTTCAACATGGTCAGGTGCTGGGTCCTGAATTTGAACCATGAAGGTTCCAAGCTTGGGACAGAGTGGCAGGAAACTGCCAGCAGACCTGGGGGTGTTGATCAACATCTGGTTGAAGATGAACCAATGTGTGCCCAGGTGGCCAAGAAGGTCACCAGCAGCCTGGCCTGGATCAACAATAGTATGGCCAGAAGAAGCAGGGCAGGGATTGTCCCCCTGTGCTCAGCACTGGGGGGACCACACTTCAAATATTGGGTTGAGTATTGGACCCAGCTCCAGGTATGGAAACTGGCACCAAAGTAGGTGGCTTTGTTGATCTGTTTTGGGCCCTTCACTGCAAGAAGGACATTGAGGCTCTGGAGCAGGTCCAGACAACGGCAACCAAGCCTGGGAAAGGTCTGGAGAACAGGGCTGGGGAGGAGCAGCTGAATGAGCTGGAGTTTCACAGCCTGGAGTAGACTAGGAGGCTGAGGGGAGACCTCATTGCTCTCTACAGCTCCCTGAGAGGAGGCTGCAGCCAGGTGGGGGTTGGTCTCTTCTCCCTGGTAACAGGTGATAGGACATGAGGAAATGGCCTCCAATTGCTCCAAGGATGGTTTAAGCTGGACATGAGAAGAAACTTCTTGACCAAAAGCTTTCTCAAAGACTGTCACAGGCTGACCAGGGAGGTGGTGGAATTCCCATCCCTCTAGGTATTCAAGAAACATGTGGGGACATGGTGTGATAGCCATGGTCGTGTCAGGTGGTTGGTTGGAGTCTATGACCTCGAGGTGTTTAAAAGCCTCAGAGATGTGGTGCCATGAGGACCATCCATGGTTTAGTAATGGTCTTAGAAGTGGATGATCTCCAACTACACTTGGATGATGTCCAAGTAGTTTTGGATGATCTCAAGGTTCTTTTCCAACCAGCAGGGTCCCATCATTCTGTCTTTTCACAATCCCAGCCTGGTGGGCTGTGACTTTCCCATTGCAAGTGTCCCCTCTCCTTGTCCCACAGAGCTGGGCTCGCCGTGGATGGGGCTGAGCTTCAATACCACCTGCATGGAAGGAGAGCAGCACCTCCCAGACGGGACCCCAGTGCGGCACTACGACGTCCACAACCTCTACGGCTGGTCAGAGACCAAGGCCACCCTGGTGTACGCTGGCATTCCGCTTCTGCTCGCTGCTTCTGGCACAAACAGGAGGGAAAGTCGAGGCTGGAGGCTGGAGTCTTGTGGCAGACAGTGGCACTCCTTTATCTGCTTCGCTCTGTGTCTATTCCTATTATTTCTATTTCTAATTTCCATTTCCAATTTTTGTTTCTATTTCCATTTCCATTTTTATTTCTATTTCTGTTATTTCTATTTTCTATCTCTGTTATTTCTGTTTTCTATTTCTATTTTCTATTTCTATTAGTTCTCTTTTCTCTTTCTATTTCTATGATTTCCATTTGCATATCTATTTTCAAATTTCTATTTCAAATTTCTAATGATTTCCATGCAATTCATAATTTATGATTTATTGCTAATTTCTCGTGTGTTCTTGATAATTTATAATTCCAGAATTCCTAATTTATAATTTGCAATTCATTCACATTTTAGAATTTCTTAACACTCTTGACCTCCTCTTGACCTGGAAGAGGGTTCCAAGAGAAATTGTGGAAGTTCCAAGCCTGGAGATGTTCAAGGCCAGGTTGGAGGAGGCCTTGAGCAACCTGGTCTGGTGGGAGGTTTCCCACCAGAAACCTGGGGGTGGGAACTGGATGATCTTGAAGGTCCCTTCCAACCCAAACCATTCTGTGATCCTAAGTCCTCCACTGGGCTGCTCTTTTCTCAGCCTTCACTGGAAATCCTTCATTTGGTGCCTCCACCTTTGGCCAATCCATTTTTAACCATGGATTGGCTGACACTCAACCCTGTGGAGCACCGTGGATCCCAAGAAAAGGCCCCATCTTGGTTGGGTTTGTGGCTGCTCGTGCTCTTGAGGACCAGCTTTAGTTTTGGAATCATGCAGAAGACCTTTCACAATCATCTTGGTTCTCATCCTGTTGGTTTCTTCTCCCAGAGCTCTGCAGAAGGCCACAAAAGAGAGAGGAATCATCATCACACGCTCAACCTACCCCTCCAGTGGAAGGTGGGCAGGACACTGGCTTGGGGACAACACTGCAGCTTGGGACCAGCTCTATAAATCCATCATTGGTAAGCTGGCACAACCTGTCACCATGGTTCTTCTTGCTTTCCTCCTCAGTAATCACATTTTTTGGGAAAAAAAATAGGCTGCTCAGTTGGGCACCCAGAACTTCCAGTCACTTTCTTCTGGAGCAGTTTTGATCTTAAACATTTTTTGACTTTGTGAAGTTCAACTAGGGCAAAGGCAGGGTCCTGCCCCTGGGGAGGAACAACCTCCTGAACCCAGCACCAGTGAGGAGGGGACCTGCTGGGAGGCAGCTCAATGGAGAAGGACCTGGAAGTACTGGTGGACAAGTTGTTCATAAGCCAGCAATGTGCCCTCATGGCCAAGAGGGCCAATGGTGTCCTGGGGTGCACAAAGAAGAGTGTGACCAGAAGGTTGAGGGAGGTTCTCCTGCCCTTCTACTTTTCCCTAGTGAGATCACACTTGGAGCCCTGGGTCCAATTCTGGACTCCCTGGTTCAAGAGAGACTGAGAACTGCTGGAGAGAGTCCAACAGAAGCTGCAAAAATGCTGAGGGGCCTGGAGCAGCTCTGTGAGGAGACCTGGGGCCATTGAGCCTGGAGAAGAGCAGCCCCAGATGGGATCTGATCAATGCTCAGTAAGAGCTAAAGAGTGGGGGGCAAGAGGATAGGGCCAGACTCTTCTCAGTGGTGCCCAGGGACAGGACAGGACAAGGGGCACAAACTGGAACCCAGGAATTTCCATCAGGAGCAGCTTGTTGACTTTGAGGAAGGTAGAGCCCTGGAGGAGGCTGCCCAGAGAGGTTGTGGAATCTCCTTCTCTGGAGAGCTTCCAAACCTACCTGGCCATTATGCTCCTGGGCAAGCTGCTGAGGGTGCCCCTGCTGGAGCAGGGAGGTTGGACTGGATGAGCTCCAGAGGTCCCTTCCAACCCCACCAGTCTATGATTCTATGAATTCTTAGCACCCCCGATGCTGCCTTCAGGAATTGGACTCAAATTCAGTCACTGTCACCTCCCTGCCTCAAATCTGCTGCTTTGCTCCTTCAGAACCATCATGCCTGAGGGAATTCTGGATATACTTCTCCCTGTCTCATTCTCCATCTGCTCACCCCTCCCCAAACCAAAACCATTTTAATTATTGAACTCATCTCCTTGTTCTTTTTTTCCTTGCAGGAATGCTGGACTTCAGCCTCTTTGGAATATCTTATGTAAGCTCCTGATTTCTTGCCTTTTATTTATTATTTTTTTGATTAACAAAAGTGTGCAGCTTTGTCAGTGGCTGCTGTTGGCTTCACCCTTTCAGACTGGAGCAGACATCTGTGGCTTCTTTGGAGACTCTGAGTACGAGATGTGTGCTCGCTGGATGGAGCTTGGTGCTTTCTACCCCTACTCAAGGAACCACAATGAGAACAAAAGGAGGGTGAGAGTTGTTTATTTGGTTTTTTTCTTAATTTCCCTTTCCCCCCCATTCCCCATATTTTGTTAGTCACTATTTTTGGTAAAAATGCCAGATCCAGAAATTTAAAATAAAGTCAATTTTTCACATCTTGCAATTCTACTTAATCCAACCACCTCTACATGACTAAACTTCAGGGACAACTGCATGAGTGCCAACAAGTCCAAGTGCAAGGTCCTGCAGCTGGCTCAGGCCAGCCTCAAGCACAAACCAAGGCTGGTTGCACAGTGGGTTGAGAGCAGCCCTGAAGAAAGAGCCTTCAGGTTTTAGGTGATGAGAAACTCACCATGAGCAAGCAGTGGCCTCAGCCCATGGATCCAACCTGGTCAGACCACTGTAGAATCTTCCTACCCTCCAGCAGACCACCCAACTTAGTGTCACCTGCAGATTCACTGAGGTGGCCTTGATCCCTCATCCAGATCATTGATAATGATGTTAAAGAGAATTGGCATCAGCACTGAGCCCTGGGGAACACCATGGGCAACTCCAGCCACCAACTGGAGTTAACTCCAGCCCTCACCACTCTTTGGGCCTGGCCACCAGCCAGTTTTTCCCCAGTGAATCATCCACCCACCCAAGCTATGAGCAGCCAGGTTCTCTAGGAGGATGCTGTGGGAGGCAGTGCCCTGGTGCTCAGGACTGAAGCCCAGGTAGACAGAGCCACAGCCTTTCTCTTGGCCACCAAGATGGTCACTGCTGTGAATTTATGGGTGGTGTATAAGGTGAAAAGAAGACAGTGGGCATGAGGGCTTTTATATCCCCTCTCGTCTCGGCCTCCTCTCGTCTCGGCCTCCTCTCGTCTCGGCCTCTTCTCTTCCCGGCCTCCTCTCGTCTCATTCTCTTCTCGGCCTCCTCTCATCTCAGTCTCTTCTCTTCCCGGCCTCCTCTCGTCTCAGCCTCCTCTCGTCTCAGTCTCCTCTCGTCCCATCCCACCCCATGTCATCAGTTCATCTCTTCCCATCATATTAATCCTGTTCAAAAATTGACTTATTTCTCTTTTCCAGAGGCAAGATCCTGTCTCCTGGAATTCAACCTTTGAAGACCTCTCCAGGACAGTACTCAACATCCGATACAGCCTCTTGCCCTATCTCTACACCTTGATGTTTGAAGCCCATGCCCATGGGAGCACCGTGATCCGTCCTGTCCTCCATGAGTAAGTGTGGTCTTTCCTTCTCCAGACGTCACAGAATCCCAGCATGGTGGGGTTGGAAGGCACCTCTGGAGATCACCCATTCTAACCCCACTGCTCCATCAAGAGCACCCACAGCAGGTTGCCCAGGATCTCAATGACCAGGTAGGTTTGGGAGCTCTCCAGTGAAGGAGACTCCACAATGTCTCTGGGCAGCCTGCTCCAGGCCTCCAGCACCCTCACACCAAAGAATTTTCTCTTCCTGGTCAGAAGGAGCCTCCTGGGTTCCAGTTTGTGTCTGTTGCCCATTGCTCTGTCCCTGAGCACCATTGACAAATCTGGTCCAATCCTCTTGCCCCCTGCCCTCTTGACCCCTTACCTTTTGATGACCACTTAGAAGATCTCCACTGACAAGATTCCAGAATTTCCACTGAAGACCACAGGATTTCTGTGTTCCTCATAAAAAGTTGGGTTTTTTTTCCCCCATTCCAGTGATTTTTCTGTTAAAACAGCAAAAATCAGTTCTGGAGAACAGGTCTGGTGAGGAGCAGCTGAGGGAGCTGGTGTTGTTTAGCCTGGAGGAGATGAGACTGAGAGAAGACTTCATTACCCTCTACAACTCCCTTGAGAAAAGTTTGGAATGAGGTTGAGGTTGGTCTCTTCTCCCAAGGAACAAGTGATAGGATGAGAGGAAGTGGCCTCAAGTCTTGCCAGGTGAGGTTTAGGTCAGACATTAGGAGAAATTTCTTCTCTGAAAGGTTTGTTATGACTTAGATCAGGCTGGCCAGGTCAACGGTGGAGTTCCCATGCCTGGAGGGCTTTAAAAGCCATGGAGGTGTGGTGCTGAGGGCCATGGGTTAGTCCCAGCCTTGTTAGAGTTAGAGAATGCTTGGACTGGATGATCTTAGCAAACATGGTATGATTGGTAGGAGGTCTTGCTGCCCATAACAGGGTGTGATGGTTTGAAACTGTCTTAATTTTTCTTCTCAAAGTTCAAGCAGAGAAAGCAAAAGAGTGTAAATAAGTCACTCTTGGGTGTAAGAAAGCAAAATAATGATTGTTCTAAACACTTCCATTGGATAGATAAGAATGCTTAAGAACTACTACTCAAAACAAAGTAGGGACAGCCGGGGCAACTTGCTGGGGTGTGTGGCTGCTGCTTCTTCTTCTTTTCTGGCTGAAGATAACACACTGACCTTGGCGAGCTAAGTTAACAGCCTCTCTGCTTTTTAACTTCTCTGCTTTCTACCAGGAGGGTCTGGAGGGGAGGCCCCTTGGGAGGTCCCCTCAGGGGAAGCAAAGGGAGCTTGGTTGTGCTTTTCTGTTGATTGTATATATTTGTAAATGTTGTGGATTGTGTCTATTTGTACATATTCATTGCATTTCATCATAGATTGTAGATTTGCTTGTCAATACAGCTTGCATTTGCTTCCCAGACTGAGCTAGCCTGGTTATTGTCAGTGTGGGGGAATTTCAGCTCTCACACTGATACACAGGGGTGGTGTTGCAAGCAGATGGTCTTTAAGGTCCCTTCCATCTCAAGCCATTCTTGGATTCTATGATCTCAAAGGTCTTTTCCAACCAAAGCAATCTGATCATTCCATGAAAGTCCAACCTTGAGGGTCTGACCATGCTTCTGTCCCTTGGCAGGTTTGTGGAAGACAAAGCAACGTGGGACATCTACCGCCAGTTTCTGTGGGGCCCAGCGTTGCTCATCAGCCCTGTGCTGGAACAGGTGAAGCACTTGGGAACAGAAATAGCCAAGAAGTTGGGGGGGAAATTGGAGAAAATAGAAAAAACCTGATGAAAATACTGGAAGGGACTTGAGCTATTCTCCAGTTTTTGGCTTTGACCGAGGACTAACCCAGACCTATTTGCAGGGGGCCAGAGAGGTCAGTGCCTACCTACCGAACGCCCGCTGGTACGACTTCCACACGGTAAGGACCTGCAGATGGGGCTGCTTGCTGGCAGCTTTTCATAGAATCATAGACGCCAAAAATGGCTCAGATTGGAAAGGACCTTAGAGGTCCTCACCTCCAATCTCCTCACCATGGTCAAGGATGCCTCTCAGCTAGACTCAGCTGCTTGAAGCTGCCTGCAACCTGGCCTTGAACATCCCCAGGGAGGAGGCAGCCACAACCTCCCTGGGCAGCCTGTTCCAGACTCTCACCACCCTTGTACTGAAGAACTTCTTTCTCAGCTCCAGTCCAACCCTGCTCTCCCTCAGTTTCAAACCATTCCCCCTTGTCCTCTCTCTCGACACCCTCATGAAAAGTCCCTCTGCAGCCTTCCTGGAGGATCTCTTCAACTATTGGAAGGCAGCTCTAAGGTCCCCCTGGAGTCCCCTCTTCTCCAGGCAGAACACCCTGTAGTAGGTTAGAATCCCCCTCCCATGACTGACAATGACCAGACTAGCTCAGTTCAGAAGTTTGGAAGCAAATCAAGCTGTGTTTTACAGGAAAAACTTAAATCTATGATGAAATGCAATGAATATGTACAAATAGACACTATTCACAACATTCACAAATATGCACCATCAACAGAAAAACACAACAAGGTCCCCTGGCTTCCCCCTAAGAGGCCGCCACCTTCTTCCCCCTGCTCCTTTTTCTTCCCCCCCACAACGTTTCCCAAAGCTGGCATGCAAAGAGAGAGAAAAATAAACCCAGGAGGCTGAGAGGCTGCTAGACTTAGCTTGTCAAGGTCAGTATGCAGGGGTGGGTGTTATGTTCAGCCAGAGGAGAAGAGCAGAGCAGAACAGAAAGACTGAGACTGCCAGACTTTGTTTTGAATACTGATTCTTAAACATTTCTATCTCTCCAATGGAAGTGTTTAGAATAATCATTATTTTGCTTTCTTACACCCAGTTGTGATTTATTTACATTCTTTCACTTTTCTGAAATTAAGAAATTAAAGACATAGTCTTAAAACCATCACACACTCCCAGGACAGGCACCCCCAGACTCCCTCAGCCTGTCCTCACAGCAGAGCTGCTCCAGCTCTCTGATCACCTTTGTGGCCTCCCCTGGACTTGCTCCACAGCTCTGTGTCGTCCTTCTGCTGGGGACACCAGAACTGGAGGCAGGATTGGAGGTGAGGTCTCAGCAGAGTCAAGGGGCAGAATGCCCTCTCTTGCCCTACTGCCCACACTACTCTGGCTGCAGCCCAGCATACAGCTGCCTGCTGGGCTGCATGAGGGCACTGCTGGCTCCTGGAGTTTCTCACCAACCAACACCCTGACATCTCTTTCTTCAGGGCTGCTGTCATACCCCTCTGCACCCAGCCTGGATTTGTGCCTGGGGTTGGCCCAAGCCAGTTGCAGGATGCTGCACTGGGACTTGTTTTTAAAGGGTAATTCAAAAACTATTTATTTTATTTCAAACTGATTCTATGTTTTTTAATCATTTACAGGATGAATATGTTGGGTTTAGAGGACAATTCAGGACTTTACCAGCTCCTCTGGAACACATCAACCTGCATATCCGTGGTGGTTACATCCTTGCCCAGCAGAGCCCTGCCAGCACCACATTTTACAGGTATGAGCAGAAGAATGGCTTTAGTTTTCTTTTTCCCCCTCCCCCAATTTTTTAGAGCAGATTTTTCAGTCAGGAATCTGGCAGAACTCATCTGTCTTAAATTTTTCTGGGCTCCTATGAAAGGAAAATTTGGGGATTTAATGTTCATGGAGCTTGAGAGTATCTCCTGTAGCCCTGGAAAAAAATCTATGTGTGGGAGCACCTTAAATTTAAGGCATTTTTTTATCTTTTTGTTTTCTTTGATTTTTGTTGTTGTTGTTGATATCTTTATCAATGACCTGAATGAGAGCATCAAGGGCACCCTCAGTGAAGTTTGCAGATGACACAAAATTGAGTGGCAGTGTTGATCTGCTGGAGGGTTGAAGGCTCCACAGAAAGACCTGGCCAGGCTGGATCCATAGGCTGAGGCCAATGGGATAAGTTTCAACAAGGTCAAATGCTGGATCCTGGCACTTGGGTCACAACAACCCCATGAAGGCACCAGGCTTGGGGAAGAGTGGCTGGAAACTGCTCAGCAGAGAAAGACCTGGTGGTGTGGGTCAATGGTCAGCTGAAGATGAGCCAATGTGTGCCCAGGTGGCCAAGAAAGCCACCAGAATCCTGGCCTGGGCCAGCAATGGTGCAGCCAGCAGGAGCAGGGCAGGGATTGTCTCCTGTGCTCAGCATTGGTGAGGGCACAGCTTCAGTCCTGGGTTTGGGTTTGGGCTTCTGACTCCAAGAAAGACATTGAGGGGCTGGAGCAGGCACAGAGAAGAGCAATAAAGCTTGGGAAGTGTCTGGAGGACAGGGCTGGGGAGGAGCAGCTGAGGGAGCTGCAGGTGTACAGCCTAGAGTAGAGGAAGCTGAGGGGAGACCTTCTGGCTCTCTACAACTCCCTGAAATGAGGTTGGAGACAGGTGGGAGTTGATCTCTGTAGCAACAAGTGACAGGATGAGAGAAGTGTCCTCAAGTTACCCCAGGGAAGGTTTAGGTTGGACATGAGAAAAACTTCCTTGACTAAAGGTTTCTCAAAGACTGTCCCAGGCTGCCCAGGGAGGTGATTGAATGCTCATCCCTGATGGTATTTAAATGTCACAGAAATGTAGTGCTGAGGGTTTGGTAGGGCTAAGTAAAGGTTGGACTCGATCTTCAAGGGCTTTTCCAACCTAAACAGTTCAGTGATTCTTCCCATAGCCTGCATTAAATCACAGAATGGGTTGGACAGGATCATTAAAGGTCATCTTTGATGAGAAGCTCCCCAGGAGCCAGCAGTGCCCTCATGCAGCGCAGCAGGCAGCATGTGCTAGGCTGCAGCCAGAGGAGTGTGGGCAGCAGGGCAGGAGAGGGGATTCTGACTCTGCTCTGCTGAGACCTCACCTCCAATCCTGCCTCCACTTCTGGTGTCCCCAGCAGAAGAAGGACACAGAGATGCTGGAGTGAGTCCAGAGGAGGCCACAAAGGTGATCAGAGGGCTGGAGCAGCTCTGCTGTGAGGACAGGCTGAGGGAGCTGGGGGTGTTCAGCCTGGAGAGGAGGAGACTCCAGGAGGTCTTTAGAGCTACCTTCCAATAGCTGAAGGAATCTTACAGGAAGGCTGCAGAGGGACTTTTCATGAGAGTATCAAGAGACAGACCAAGGGGGAATGGTTTGAAGCTGAGGGAGAACAGGGTTAGACTGGAGCTGAGGAAGAAATTCTTCAGTAGGAGGGTGGTGAGACGCTGGAATAGGCTGCCAAGGGAGGTTATGGATGCCTCCTCCCTGGGCGTGTTCAAGGAGAAGTTGGATGAAGCCTTAAACAGCCAAGTCTAGCTGAGAGTCATTGCTGCCCATGGCAGGGAGATTGGAGGAGATGACTGCTGAGGTCCCTTCCAACCTGAACTATTCTGTGATTGTCTCAAATAAGTGCTGGTGCTTGAGGAACACAAAAAGTGATCCCCTCTTCGTCTCCACAGCCGGCAGAACGCCCTTTCCCTGACTGTGGCCCTGAGCGACACGCAGCTGGCTGCCGGGCAGCTGTACTGGGATGACGGCGTCCGCATCGGTGAGCACCAGTGGCAGGGCCCTGTCAGTGAGGGGTTCCTGAGTCACCATCCCAGAAAGATTTAATTTTGTTGTCTGCCTGTGCAGCACATGATGGGAGCCTGAGCAGGAAAAGGGACAGCAAAATGGTTACATTTAATTAATCAAAGTTAAGAATGTAGAAAAATGTTTAAACGTAAGGAATTAAAATAACAGCAAATTTGTTGCACTGAATAAATTCAACTAAAATGAGAGTAAAATTGTTGAGCAGAATTAATTTGTGAAATTACAGCAAATTAATTTCATTTAATAATTTAAAATAAAATATGTGTACCTTTAATAAATGAAATCAAAATATTTCTTGCATTTAATAAATAATCATAAAATATTTATTACATTTAGTAAATCAAACTGTTTATTACACTCGATAAATTAAACTGAGTAAAATTGCCAAACATAATTAAAGAAATGCAAATCAATTGCATTTATCAAATGAAATTGAAATATTTATTAATTTGTTAAAATAAAATGACAGTAAAATTGCTAAATTAATTCAAGAAATTACAGCAAATTAATTGCATTTAATAAATTAAACTATTTATTACATTGAAAAAAATAACATTGCAGTAGAATTGCTAAGTAGAATCGATTCAGCATTAAAGTAAATATGTTAATATATTAAATTAATAAATCATTAAATTTAATTAAATTAATATAAAATTACATTTAATAAATTAATCTAAAATTATTACACTTGAGTAATCAAAACTACAGCAGATTTATTACATTAATAAATGAAACTAAAATGACAGCAAAATTGTTAAAGAGAATAAATTTAACAAATTACAGAAATTTTGTTTAATTGAACTACAGCAAAATATTAATTCAGCTAAAATGAAAGTTCCCAATGTTACATCAAATTTAATATATATAAATTACAGTTTAAGGATTACATGTAATAGAGGCAAAATCAACCAAAATTAGGGTAAAATCAATTAAAATTAAGGTAAAAATCACTAAAATTCAGGTAAAAATATTTAAAGTTAGGTCAAATCTACTAAATTCAGTGCAAAATCAATTAAAATCAAGGTAAAATCAACAAAAATCAGGATAAAATCGCTTAAAGTTAGGGTAAAATCAATGAAAATGAAGGTAAAATCAATGAGAATTAGGGTAAAATCAATTACAATTAGGGTTAAATCAACTGAAATTAATGTAAAAATGTAAATTAAGATAGAATCAACTAAAATTAGGGCAAGATAAATCCAAGTTAAGGTAAAATCAACTAAAATTAAAGTAAAAATCAAAATCAAGGTGAATTCAACTTAAGAGAGAAATAAAAACTGAGGTAAAATCAATTTAAATTGGGGTAAAATCAACTAAGTCCGACTTTATTCTGCCTAACAGATGCCTATGAGGATGGCGTCTACCTGCTGACCTCATTCACTGCCACCCGGGTACGTCGCATTGCCATAAGGGTTTGGTGCCTGGGGGGGTTGTTTTTAACCAAACTGCTTTGATTTCCCCTTTTCCTCAAGATTTTGTGTACCGCCCCAAACCTTCAGTGCTGGGTGAGCTCTTCTCTGGCATGGTGGGAAAGGTGGAATTGGGGATTACAGAGGGGAAAAAAAACCAACAACAATTAAAAAGGGATATTTGGAACAGGCTGGGGGCAAGCTGAGGGGGCAAGGGAGTAGGGCTCTGGAGGGACTTGAGTGGGGCCAGTCCACAGAGCTAAAAAAGGATGATAAGTTTATATTAATTTGTATTGATTTTTAGCACTCTATTATTATTTTATTAGATTGCTCTGTTAGATGTGTCTCTATTGTGTTATTAATGTGTTGTGGGTTAAGGACTAACTGTCCTACCGTAGAGAGAAATTCCTTCAGGGGCAAGCAGTCCATCCCAGGGGGAAGCCTAGGCGATTGTCATTTGTTCTTCCATCCCATATCCTCTATTTCTGTATGTAAAAGACAACACTTCTGCAGCTAGGTCCTTGTCTCTCTCCTCTCTGCTCCAGGCATGGTGCAGCTGCTGCCATTGCTTTGGTTTGTGTGGGAGTGAGGCCCAGCTGACGAACTATTTCTTGCTGTGTAGCTCAGGCCTACTCTGGGCCTCTGTGGTAGTGGGGGGAGGCTTGACCAGTTGAGGCCTAGCTGAGGCCTGGTTTCTGTGCCCCAGCTGGGAAGCTGGGCCAAGGCTGATTCTGAGTATGTAGATTGTCCCAGTTTGAGCTGGGTGCCTTTAAAAAGGAACCACAAAGCAGACCTCCAGAAGGTATAGAGTGTCCAGCAGCTGTACCAGAAGGTGGAATCTTTGTGTTTCCTCCCATAAATCCTGCATCTCTAGAAATTTGGTTGCAAAGTTACTTGCAGCCTAAGTCTTTCTCTTTCTTCCCTTTCTCCTCCCTGCACACAGTGAGCTCCCTTATCTGGGGTGGGGGGAGGATGGTTCCAGTCTTATCTGTGGCCTTCAAGGCCTGACTAATTTTTGCAGGACAATCGTGGTCTGTTTGGGCCTAATGCCAGGAACCAAGGGGAGGCAGCTTCAGGCCTGGCCAGCCTGAATCCAACCTAGCAATGGCGGGTGTAACAGTGTGAGAGCTGAAATCCCCCTCCCACACTGACAGTAACTAGGCTAGCTCAGTCTGGAAGCAAATGAGGCTATATTTACAAGCAAAACTACAATCTATGATCCAATGCAATGAATCTGTACAAATAGACACCATTCACAACATTTACAAATATGTACAATCAACAGAAAAACACAACCAAGCTCCCTGGCTTCCCCCTCCCCTCGAGGGGCTGTGCTTCTTCCCCAAGGGGCCTTTCCCCAAGGGGCCTCCCCCCAGCCAGAAGGACTCCCCCCAGACTCCCCTGGCAGAAGGCAGAGTCAAGAAGCAGAGAGGCTGTTCGTGTCAGTGTGAGCTGAAATTCCACCCCCCACCCCCCGTCAATAACCAGGCAAGCTCAGTCTGGAAGCAAATGAAAG
Organism: Indicator indicator; assembly: GCF_027791375.1. Lineage (NCBI taxonomy): Eukaryota > Metazoa > Chordata > Aves > Piciformes > Indicatoridae > Indicator > Indicator indicator. The sequence continues at coordinate 16,512,893 of NC_072032.1, read as the reverse complement.
CTGTACTTAGAAGCAGAATCTACAATCTATGATGAAATGCAATGAATATGTACAAATATACAAAATTCACAACATTTATAAATATATACAATCAACAAAAAAGCACAACCAAGCTCCCTTTGCTTCCCTCCAAAGGGGATCTTTCCCAAGGGGCCTCTCTCCTAGGGGCCTCCCCCCAGACGCCCCTGGCAGAAAGCAGAGTTAGCTAAAGCAGAAAGTTGTTAACTTAGCTCGCCAAGGTCAGTGTGTGATCTTCAGCCAGAAGAGAAGAAGAAAACAGCAGCCACACACCCCAGCAAGCTGTCCCGACTGCAGGTTGCAGAGTGCCTACTTTGTTTTGAGTAATAGTTCTTAAACATTTCTATCTATCCAATGGAAGTGTTTAGAACAATCGTTATTTTGCTTTCTTACACCCAATAGTGACTTATTTACACTCTTTCACTTTCTCTGTTCTGAACTTTGCAAAGAAAAATTAAAAAGACAGTTTCAAACCATCACACTGTTAGACTTAGCTTGTCAAGGTCAGTATGCAGGTGTGTTATCTTCAGCCAGAAAAGGAGCAGTCAGACAGAAGCCGAGCAAGCTGAGACTGAGACACTTTGTTTTGAGTAGTGATTCTTAAATATTTCTCTCTCTCCAATGGAAGTGTTTAGAATAATCCTTATTTTGCTTTCTTATGACCAATAGTGATTTATTTACATTCTTTCACTTTCTCTGCTTGAACTTTTTGAGAAAATTTTAAAAAACAGTCTTAAAAGCATCACAGGGGGTAAGAAAGAGCCCTGCGATGTATGTTTAAACCCCAGGTGAGGAGAAAAGGAGTACTGGGTTTTCGGTCTGCTTTGGTGGAGGTTTTGTATGAAGTCTTTTAGTTTAATGAGCTTCTGTGTTAAGCCCAGATCATCATTCCTTTGTGTTTTATATGCTTTGCTATGCTCACCACTATGCCTTGTAACGTTGTAATATTGTAGCTTGTGAACAGACTTTCCATTTAAACTCTCCGATACCCCAGTCCTGTGTGTGAAGCAGTTTTCGTTTGCCCCAGGGCCATTAGAGCAATCTGTCCTGCTCTAAACCATGACAGATACATAGATATAAATTCTGTGTGTTATTTACTCCTTTGGGGGTAAATTCTATGTTTCTGTCCTGAGCCAGAGGCTCAAACCAGGACAATATGTTGTATCACAGAATTGTCAGGATTGGAAGGGACCTCAAGGATCATCCAGTTCTAACCCCCCTGCCATGGGCAGGGACACCTCACACTAGATCAGATTGCCCAGAGCCATATCCAGCCTGGTCTTAAAAACCTCCAGGGATGAGGCTTCCACCACTGCCCTGGGCAACCTGTTCCAGTGTCTCATCACCCTCATGGTGAACTTCTTCCTAACATCTAATCTAACTCTCCCCTCCTCTGGCTTGAGTCCATTCCTCCCAGTCCTATCACTACCAGACACCCTAAAAAGTCCCTTCCCAGCTTTCTTGTAGATTCCTTCAGATATTAGAAGGCCACAATAAGGTCTCCTGGGAACCTTCTCTTCTCCAGACTGAACAGCCCTAACTCTCTCAGCTTGTCCTCACAGAAGAGGAGCTCCAGCCCTCTGCTCATCCTCATGGCCCTTCTCTGGACACGTTCATGTTATATGTAATATCACATATCAGATTATATTATGTTATGTCATGTTACATAAGCAGTGTGCCCAGGTGTCCAAGAAAGCCAATGGCATCCTGGCTGGGATTAGAAATGCTGTGTTCAGCAGGAGCAGGATGGTGAGTGTCTCCCTGTACTCGGTGCTGGTAAGGCCACACCTCAACTAATGTGTCCAGTTTGGGGCTCTGCAGTACGAGAGAGATGTGGAGGTGCTGGAGCCAATGCACAGGAGGGCAAGGAATCCGGGAAGGGCCTGGAGAATAAATCTGATGAAGAGAAACTGAAGGAGCTGGGGATGGTTAGTTTGAAAAAAAGAGGAGACTGAGGGGGAGACCTCATTGCTCTCTACAACTACCTGAAAGGACATTGTGGAGAGGCTGGTGCTGGTCTCTTCTCACAGGTAGAGACAAGACAAGAGGAAATAGCCTCAAGCTGCGATTGGATAGGTTCACACTGGACAGTAGGAAGAATTTTTTCCCAGCAAGAGTGGTCAGACGCTGTAATGCGTGGTGGAGTCATCAGCCCTGGATGTGTTTAAAAGTCATTTGGATGTGGTGCTTGGGGACATGGTTTAGGGATGAACCTTTTAAAGTAGGCTTCTGGGCTGGACTTGATCTGAGTGAGGGCCTTTTCCAACCTGAATACTGATTCTGTGATATTATATTATATATCATACTATATCCATTCTGCCTTCTGGGCTGCATGAGGACACTGCTGGCTCATGGTGAGCTTCTTTGGGTAGCAAGCGGGAATACATTATACTGTACCACAGAATCACAGGATGTTAGGGGTTGGATGGGACCTCTGGAGATCTTCCAGTCCAACCTCCCTGCCAGAGCAGGACCATAGAATCTAGCACAGTTCTCACAGAAACACATCCAGACAGGGCTTGAAAGTCTCCAGAGAAGAAGACTCCACAACTTCTCTGGGGAGCCTGTTCCAGGGCTCTGTGACCCTTACAGTAAAAAAGTTGCAGCCCAGAAAGCCAACCAGATCCTGGGCTGCATCAGGAGAAGTGTGGCCAGCAGGTCGAGGGAGGTGATTCTCCCCCTCTACTCCAGTGAGACTCCACCTGGAGTACTGTGTCCAGTTCTGGAGCCCCTATTGCAAGAGGGAAGTGGACATGTGGGAAGGTGTCCAGAGAAGGGTCATGAGGATGAGCAGAGGGCTGGAGCACCTCTCCTATGGGGACATACTGAAAGAGTTTGGGCTGTTCAGTCTGGAGAAGAGAAGGCTCTGAGGTGACCTTCTTGTGGTCTTCCAGTATCTCAGGGGGGTTACAAGAAAGCTGTGGAGGGACTTTTTAGGATATCAGGTAGTGATAGGACTGGGGGGAATGGAACAAAACTGGAAGTGGGGAGATTCAGGCTGGACATAAGGAAGAAGTTCTTCACCATGGAAGTGGTGAGACCCTGGGAGGTGGTTGAGGCCCCATCCCTGGAGGTGTTTAAGGCCAGACTGGATGAGGCTCTGGCCAGCCTGATCTAGGGTAGGGTGTCCCTGCCCGTGGCAGGGGGGTTAGAACTAGATGATCCTTGTGGTCCCTTCCAACCCTGACTGATTCTAAGTTCTTCCTCATGTTGAGGTAGAACTTCCTATGCTGTAGTTTCCATCCATTGCCTCTTGTCCTGTCACAGGGCACAAATGAGCAGAGGCTGTTCCCTCCTTCCTGACCCCCAGCCCTCAGATATTTATAGACACTGATCAGATCCTCTCTGTCTTCTCCTCTCCAGACTAAACAGCCCCAGGGCTCTCAGCCTCTCCTCATCAGGCAGTGCTCCAGTCTCTCAATCATCCTTGTAGCCTTCCCTTGGATTCTCTCTAGCAGACCCCTGTCCCTCCTGAGTTGGGGAAGCCCAGAACTGGATGCAATATTCCAGGTGGAGCCTCACTAGGCCAGAGTAGAGGGGTAGGAGAACCTCCTTTGATCTGCTGGACACAGTCTTCCTAATGCACCCCAGGATCCCATTGGCCTCCTTGGCCACGAGGATAGTTTGGGATTGTATATCCTTATCCTGGAAACCATTAGTTATTTCATTTTATTTTGGAAATAAGCAAAGGCATGGGAACTCGTAGAACATGTGAGGCTGATAAATCCAGGCAGCAGAAGCATCAGTTGGTGCCACTTCAAGGAACACACTACTTTTTACCCCTGAGCACTTGATTCTGTAATGGCTTCAGCTGGAGCAGAGCAGATTTAGATTGGATGTGAGGAAGAAGTTCTGCACCATGAGGGTGGTGACGATCAGGGTGCCCAGGGGGTTAGTTGGGACTCCATCCCTGGAGATATTCAAGGTGAGGGTGGACAGGGCTCTGGGCAACCTGATCTAGTGGAGGACGCGGAGGGGGTTGGACTGGATGACCTTTGGAGGTCCCTTCCAACCCAGACAATTCTATTCTATGATTCTCATCACCCAGCACCCCCAAGTCTCTTTCTTCAGGGCTGGTCTCAACACCCTCTGCACACAGCCTGGATTTGTGCCTGGGGTTGGCCAGCTGCAGGACCTTGCACTTTGACTTCAATTAGGCAAATAATAAAGCAAATTTAGCAAAATTCCCACAAGACTTGAGCAATAACCTGAGGAGGCACAGAAATCTTTCCACTAAATTCAGGAATTTGGGAAATTTCAGCAAATTAAGAGGAAAATTATTAAAAAAAAAAAAGTTGGAATTATGAAAATGTGTTGGTTTAGTCTTTTTTTTCTTTTTATTCCTCTGTCAAATTGACATAAGGACAAATTTATTTAATAACCAGCTGGAAGAGTTGGGAAGAGATCTGGAAAGGTGGGAAAAATGGGAATATCAAAGAAATTACAACATTTTGCTTATTATTTTTTTTTAATGGAACAAAAGAAAAAAAGAACTTTGTTAGCCTCAAGTGGGATGGAAAAAAAAAAAGGCCAATTTTTTTGCCAAGGAGAAATGACTGACTTTTCTTTGTCCTCTCCCTTCAGAACATTTTAGAGATCAAGGTTCTGCACCATGGCTATGTGGATCCAAACAACTTGAAATTCACTCAGGTGAAGGTTTTGGGGGTGACCTCAGCTGCTCACAACGTGACAGTGTCACAGAACGGCCAACAGATTCCATCTCCTCATGCTGTGACCTACAACAGCCAAAAACAGGTAAATCAGAACGGTTTGGGAAACACCCTGGCCTTGAAAGAGGGGAAGGAAGGGATTCTGCCCCTTTTTTTCACCCTTCTGAGACCCCACTTGCAGTGGTGGAGTCCTCAGTACAGACAGGGTCCTGTTGGAGTGGGGCCAGAGAAGGCCATGGAGATGGGCTAAGGTTTGGAAGCCTTCTGCTGTGAGGCCAGGCTGAGAGGGTTGAGGTTGCTCAGTCTGGAGAAGAGAAGGCTCCAGGGAGGCCTTCTGGTGGCCTTTCAGTGCTTCAAGGGTCCTCAAAGAAAACTGGGGACAGACTTTTGAGCAGGGCCTGTTGGGACAGGACAAGGGGTGATGGTTTAAGCTCCAAGAGGCAGATTCAGAGTGGAGAGAAGGGAGAACTGAGGATGGTGAGATCCCAGCCCAGGTTGCCCTGAGAGGTTGGGGTTGCCCCCACCTCTGGAACCATTCCAGATCAAGTTGTTTGGGGCTCTGAGTAACCTGCTCTGGTTGAGGATGTCCCTGCTGACTGCAGGAGGGTTGGACTGAGTGGCATTGAAAGGTCCCTTCCCACCCAAACCAGCAGGGTTTGGAAAGTCTCTAGAGAAGGAGACTCTACAGCCTCTCTGGCAGCCTGTTTCAGGGCTCCAGCACCCTCACACCAAGGAAGTGCCTCCTCATGTTAAGGTGGAACCTCCTGTGGTCTGGCTTATTTCTCTTGTTCCCTGTCCTATCACTGGGCAAAGGTTGGAAAGCTGGGTGAGGAACCTCATGAAGTTCAATAGGGACAAGAGCAGAGTCCTGCATCTGGGGAGGAACAACACCAGACATCAGGACAGACTAGGGTGGTCCTGCTGGAAAGCACTCCAGGGAGACCTTGGAGTGCTGGTGGACAGCAAGTTCTCCATGGGACAGCAATGTGCCCTTGTGGCCAAGAGAGCCAATGGCATCCTGGGGTGCAGCAAGAAAAGTGTGGCCAGCAGGTCAAGAGAGGTTCTCCTGCCCCTCTTCTCTGCCCTGCTGAGACCACATCTGGAATACTGTGTCCAGTTTTGGGCTCCCCAGTTCAAGAGAGACAGAGACCTGCTCAATAGAAGCTACGAGGATGATGAAGGGGCAGGAACATCTCTGCTATGAAGAGAGACTGAGAGCCCTGGGGATGCATAGTCTGGTGAGGAGAAGGCTGAGAGGGGATCTGATCAATGTCTACAAATGTCTGAGGGGTGGGTGTCAAGATGAAGGTACCAGGCTCTGTTTGGTGGTGCCCAGTGATAGGACAAGCAACAACAGGTGCAAGCTGGAACCCAGGAGGTTCCAGCTCACCATAAGGAAAAGCTTTTGGTGTGAGGCTGCTGGAGCCCTGGGGGAGGCTGCCCAGGGAGGTTGTGGAGTCTCCTTCTCTGGAGACTTTCCAAACCCACCTGGTTGTGTTCCTGTGTGACCTGCCCTGGGTAGCCCTGCTATGGCAGAGGGGGTGGCAAAGAGAAAGAACCTGGAATAAGAACCTGCTGTCTTCTCTGAACTCCAGCAAACCTCTGGGACCTTCAGAACAGGGTCACTCATCGCTTTTTATTTATTTTGTTTGGTTTTTTGTTTGTTTTTCAAAGGTCCTGGAAATCACCCACCTGGAACTTGAGCTGGGCCAAGACTACAAGTTAGAGTGGAGCTAAAAATGCCTCCTGAGATTGCTGGCCAGAGAGCAGGAGCTGAGACCTTCACAAATTGTTTCTTCCCTTCTCCTCCTGCCTCTTGGACTTCTTGAAACACTTTGCACCATCACACAGTTGGTGTGGCAGGAAGGAGCTGTGGTTTGATTACAGCCTGCCCACACCTCAAAGCACTCAATCAGAGAATCACAGAAGGGGTTGGGTTGGAAGGGACCCAAAAATTCAGCCTGTTCCAACCCCCACCCTGCCATGGGCAGGGACATCTTCCATTAGACCAGGGTGGTCAGAGACCTCATCCAACATGACCTTGAACACTTCAAAAATTAACCAATTTTGGGTTTGTTTTCAACCCAGCATGACTTGGACTTTCAAAATGAAAACCATGGATGCGAAATGGAGGGATCTGCCCAGGTGGAAGTTCTATTTGGTGTCCTCCTCATTGCCTTCTATGAAAAGATGGAGACATATGAAGGGCAACCGCCGGGATTGATTGAAAATGAGAAGATGCTTGGGTGGCTGCTGATCCAGGAAGCACTGCGGCACTCCCAACGACCTCAGGGGTGATTTGTAGGACCTTCAACTGGGACATGAGTTCTCCAACGTTTGACCTGAAGCTCTGTGGAATTAAAATTGGTGTTTCCACACTAACCCTCCCCCCAGAAATGGTCTTGTCCCTTTATTGAGGCTTTGATGGAGTTTTCATGTCATGGAAAGAAAATCTTGTTCTAAGTGTGCTGGGAGAGAGGTTCCAGTTAAAGGCTTTTTCTTAGCCTTTAGCAGTCTTCCAAGGGCTGGAGCAGGTCCAGAGAAGGGCATCAAAGCTGGGGAAGGGTCTGGAGAACAGGGGTGGGGAGGAGGAAATGAGGGGGTTACTTAATCTGGAGAAAAGAAGGCTGAGAGGAGACCTTCTGGCTCCCTGACAGGAGGCTGCAGTGAGGTGGGAGCTGTTCTCTTCTCTCAGGGAACAAGGGATAGGAGGAGAGGAAGTGGCTTCAAGATGCACCAGAGGAGGTTTGGGTTGGATATCAGAAGAAAAGTCTCCACTGCAAGGATTCTCAAAGCCTGGCACAGGCTACCCAGGGCAATGGTTGCATCCCCATTGCTGGAGGTGTTTCAAAGATGCAGAGATGTGGTGCTGAGGGCCATGGGTTAGCCCCAGCCTTGGCAGAGTTAGAGAATGGTTGGACTCAACGATCTTAAAGGCCCAACCAACACAATTCCACAGTCAGCACTGTTCCATGACACACTGCAAGACATAAGTAAACATCCATGATGTCCAAGGGCTGGAAGCTCTCTGCTATAAGACCAGGCTGCTGTGTGGCTTCCTCTGGACTCACTCTAAGAGCTCTGTGTCCTTCTTCTGCTGGGGACACCAGAACTGGAGGCAGGAGGTGAGGTCTCAGCAGAGCAGAGTCAAGGGGCAGATTCCCCTCTCCTGCCCTTGTTGCCCACATTTCTCTGGCCAGATGAGTGGTTTGAGTTGGAAGAAGCAGCACCCTGAGACTAACAGATAATGCAAGAAGTCATAGAGCCTGCAGTCCCAAAGGCTGAGAACCTTCTTGCCAAGCAGACCCACAAGGATGTTGGCTGCCCTGCCTGGTGGACATGGCCTTGCCTTTCTGCGTCAGAGGCTCCTCTGGCCACAAGACTTCAGATGAGATGAGCAACATCTCAGGAGCAATTCAGTCACACAGCCACTATCTGTCATCTAGGAACATCCAAGCAGCGTGGGGCAGTGGAGCTCTTCTCAGCAGGTGAGCAGATGGGATGCATGAACTTTGAAGACCCTCAGCTTCATAGTGTGGTAGCTGGAGGCTGGATAGATGCTACCTCAAGCACCAGAAAGGTCATCAAACAGCAGTGTCTAGGCAGCAAACCCACAGAATTTCTAGTGGGACAGGTAAATAGTGCCCTAAACCTCACAGAGGAGGCTCCTACTGATAGCCATGGGAGCTGAGTTAAGCAGGACTCAGAGATTCAGCCACCTCCGTGTCCAGGAGAAACCTAACGGTGGCCATGACCTCTGTCTTGCATCAACAACCAGTTCAGAGGTGCTGAACACTGCACGCAGGTTCTGCTTCTTGAATTTGGAGGCAAACTGACACTTCCTAAGAGGTTCATCACATCCATCTCAGCCCCTGGTTTTAGATATGGAGGAGTCCTTCAGGGAGTCCCCTTTCCTTCCCACAGAGCCAGTTAAAAACTGGCTGCTCATGGCTTGGGTGGGTGAATTCTTCCCCTGATAAAAATCTGGCTGAAGGCAAGGCCCAAAGAGTGGTGGGGATGGAGTTAACTCCAGTTGGTGGCTGGTCACCAGTGCTGCTCCCCCGGACCCAGTGCTGGGGCCAGTTCTGTTTAACATCTTCATCAATTATCTGGATGAGGGGATTGAGGGCATCCTCAGTAAATTTGCAGATGACACTAAAATGTTGATCTGCTTGAGGATTGAAAGGCTCTGCACGGGACCTGGATTGCCAGGCTGGATCCATGGGCAATAGAAATGAGGTTCAACAAGACCCAGTGTTGGGTCCTGCATTTGGGTCACAACAACCCCATGAAAGCTCCAAGCTGGAGCAGAGTGGCTGGAAAGTTGCCTGGTGGAAAAGGACCTGGAGATGTTTGTCAGCAGCCAGCTGGAGACGAGCCCAGGTGCATCCAGGTGGGAAAGAAGGCCACCAGCATCCTAATCTGGATCAGCAATGGTGTGGGCAGCAGGAGCAGGGCAGGGATTGTCCCCTGTATGGGCACTGATGAGGCCACACCTTGACCCCTGGGTTGAGTTTTGGGCCTCTCAGTCCCAGAAGGCCATTCAGGGGCTGGAGCAGGTGCAGAGAAGGGCAACAAAGATGGGGAAGGGTCTGGAGAACAGGACTGAGGAGGAGCAGCTGAGGGACCTTGGGGGTGTTTAGTCTGGAGAAGAGGAGGCTGAGAAAAGATTTTATTAATGCTTATCATTTCCTAAAGGGTGAGGGTGAAGAGGATTGGGCCAGATGGAGCCTTTCTTCTTCACAGAGGTGCTCCAGGCCCCTTTATAGCCTTCACTGGACTCTCTCCAGCAGTTCCCTGTCTCTCTTGAAATGGGGAACCCAGAGCTGGACCACCCAGAACTGAACCTAATACTGCAGACGTGGCCTTACATGGACAGAGGTGCAAGAGATCCTCCCTTGACCTGCTGTCCACACTCTTCTTCCAGCACCCTAGGATACAATTGGCCTTGGCCATGAGGGCACACTGCTGGCTCATGGTGGTCACTTGGCAGTGACCATGTTGGGAGGATCTCACAGATAATGACATCCTCGTGACACTCAACATCCAGACTGTAATTTCCCCATCTGTGGTTAGTGGCTTCTACTTCCTTGTTCGCTGCCTCTCCCTGCCCCTCTCACCATAGAACTCAGGTCAGGCAGATGGAGAAAGCAGGACAGAGCCACCAGGCAGCAGGCTTCTCTCCTGGACAGGCTGGAATAGAGCCCTGAGCACCCCATGGCCATGACCATCCACCATCTCATGACACTCCTCAGTGAGTCTCTCACCCCCACTTTGCCTCTCCTCTCCCTCTCCTCTCCCTCTCCTCTCCTCTCCCTCTCCTCTCCCTCTCCTCTCCCTCTCCTCTCCTTCTCCTCTCCCTCTCCTCTCCCTCTCCTCTCCCTCTCCTCTCCTCTCCCTCCCTCCCCTCCCCTCTCCCTCCCCTCTCCCTCTCCCTCCCCTCTCCCTCTCCTCTCCCTCTCCTCTCCCTCTCCTCTCCTCTCCTCTCCCTCTCCTCCCCTCTCCTCTCCCTCCCCTCCCCTCCCTCCCTCCCCTCTCCCTCCCCTCTCCCTCCCCTCTCCCTCCCCTCTCCCTCCCCTCTCCCTCCCCTCTCCCTCCCCTCTCCCTCTCCTCTCCTCTCCCTCTCCTCTCCCCTCCCCTCCCCTCCCTCCCCTCTCCCTCCCCTCTCCCTCCCCTCTCCCTCCCCTCTCCCTCCCCTCTCCCTCCCCTCTCCCTCCCTCTCCCTCCTCTCCTCTCCTCTCCTCTCCTCTCCTCTCCCTCCCCTCTCCCTCCCCTCTCCCTCCCCTCTCCCTCTCCTCTCCCTCTCCTCTCCCTCTCCTCTCCCTCTCCTCTCCTCTCCCCTCCCCTCCCCTCCCCTCCCCTCCCTCCCCTCCCTCTCCCTCCCCTCTCCCTCCCCTCTCCCTCTCCTCTCCCTCCCTCTCCCTCTCCTCTCCCTCTCCTCTCCCTCTCCTCTCCCTCTCCTCTCCCTCTCCTCTCCCCTCCCTCTCCCTCCCCTCTCCTCCCCCTCTCCTCCCTCTCCTCTCCCCTCCTCTCCCCTCCCCTCCCCTCCCTCCCCCTCTCCTCCCCCTCTCCTCCCCCTCTCCTCCCCCTCTCCTCCCCCTCTCCTCTCCCTCTCCTCTCCCTCTCCTCTCCTCTCCTCTCCCTCTCATCTCCCTCTCCTCTCCCTCTCCTCTCCTCCCCTCCCCTCCCCTCCCCTCCCCTCCCCTCCTCTCCCCTCCTCTCCCCTCCTCTCCCTCTCCCCTCCTCTCCCTCTCCCCTCCCCTCCTCTCCCTCTCCACTCCCATACTCTCCCTCTCCACTCCTCTCCCTCTCCATTCCCCTCCTCTCCATCTCCCCTCCCCTCCTCTCCCCTCCCTCTCCCCTCCTCTCCCCTCCTCTCCCTTCCCCTCCCCTCCCCTCCCTTCCTCTCCCCTCCCCTCCCTTCCTCTCCCCTCCCCTCCCCTCCCCTTCCTCTCCCCTCCCCTCCCCTCCCCTTCCTCTCCCCTCCCCTCCCCTCCCCATAGTGATTTATTTACATTTTTACTACTTTCTGTTCAAGATCTGTGAAAAAAAATTTAAAAGCATAGCCTAAAACTACCATAGGCCTCCTCCCAGAACAAACTGGATCATCTTGCCCTCTCCCACTACACTCTGGGTACCAACCAGTACAAAACATATCTCCAGGCCCCCTCCTAAGACTGACTGCATCCATTCCAGTACAAACTGGACACCTGATGCCCTCCCAGTACAGCCTGGGTCCCATCCCAGTACAAAGCACATCCCCTGCAAACCCTGACTGAGCCCTGTTACAGTGCAAACTGAGCCCCTGATGCTGTCCCAGTACAGACTGGGCTCTCCTCCCTGTACAAACTGAATCTCTTTAACCCCTTGATCTTAGAAGTAAGTTCTTCACAGAAAGAGAGACTGCCCACTGGAGTGGGCTTCCCAGGTGGGCTCAACATCCCTGGAGGTATTTAAGAAAAGCCTGGATGAGGCACTTAGTGCCATGGTCTAGTTGATTAGTTAGGGTTGGGTTGGACTTGATGAACTTGGAGGTCTCTTCCAACCTGGTTGATTCTGTCATGTTCTGTGAAGTCCCAGTACAAACTGCATCCTCTGCTCTCCTCCCAGTACAGACTGGGGCTGGGCTGAGTACAAACTTCATACCCTGAGCCCATTGCAGTATCCATTGGGTTTTGTCCCAGAGAAACTGGGTCCCATTAACATCTCCAAGTACAGCCCTGGCCTTGTTCCACTATAAACTGATTCCACTGGTCCCTGGCCCCCGGCCCCCTTCCAGGAGTGACTGTGTCCATTACAGTACAAACTGGACACCTCGCTCCATCCCAGTACAGTCTGGGCCCTGTCCCAGCCCTAACAGTGTCCCTTTAAGCCATCCAAGGACAGACTAAGCCTTGTCCCACTATTAACTGGATCCCTTTTTCTCCTCCCAGTGTAGACTTGGCAACATCTCATTCAAAACTGTGCCGCTCCCACCCCTCCCAGTAAAGACAGGGCAAGTCCCAGTTTAAACTGAATCCCCTCTTCCCCTCCCAGTACAGACTGGACCCCATTCCAGTACACACCTGAGCCCCTGGTCCCATGCCACTACAGTTTCAGCCTCACCTCAGTACAAACTTGACCCCTGATACCCAGTAAATACTGGATCTCTTTAAACCCTCCCAACACAGACTGGGCCCCTGTCAGAGAACAAACTGGATATCCTGACTCCCTCCTAGTACAGTCTGGGCAATGTACCAGTGCTGACTGGATCCCTCCAAATGAAAAATGGATACTCTGACTCCTCCCAGTGCACACTGTACTCCCTGCCAGGACAAACTGCACCCTTGGCACCATCCCAGTCCACTCTGGGACCTTTTCTAGTACAAATCAGATATCTTGACACCCTGCAAGCCTAAACTGGGCCACGTGCCAGTATGAACTGGTTTGCTTTTCCCCCTCCCAGTTTGGACTTGGCAATCTACCACTACTAATTGATACCATAACCTACACAGGACAGAATGGGCTTCCTCCCAGTACTAACAGGATCCCTTGGCACTTCCTAGTGCAGTCTCTGACCCCTTCCAGTAAAACTTGATCCCAAGGCCTCTCCCAGTAAAGATTGCCCCACTCCAAGTACAATCCAAAAATCCTAATCCTGTCCCAGTACAGACTGGAACTTGGCCCAGTATAAACTATATCCAATTGCCTCCTCCTAGTAGAGACTGAGTCTCTCCCAGTATGAACTGGATTGTTTTAATGTCTCTCAGTACAGACCAGCCTCTCACAGTAAAAAATCAATCCTCAGACACCTCCCCAGTACATACTTGGACCCATCAATTAGATGCTGGATCCCCTTGGCCCCTCCCAGTCTCTACCCAGTCCCCCTCAAGCCATACCCCAATGCCCTGCTCCTTCTCTGACCCACTGCCCTGCTCTAACCCAAAGGAGCTGAGCCCATCCTCACCTCACCCCCTCCCAGCTCAGATGCTCCCAAATCTACCCCTAGCCCTGACTCTGTCCCCATTGCTCACACTGGCCCCAGCCTTTATCCCTGTCATTGACCCCTTGGATTTAACCCCAGCCCTCAGCCCAGCTCCATCCCAAGCCCTGCCCCTCAGAGCTGGCCCTCACCTGAGCCCTGCCCAGCAGGACACCATAGCCTCTCCTTAGCCTTGGCCTGAGCCACAGCCCTGAAAGGCAGCTCTGAGTCCTCAGCCCTCCCCTGGACACCTCAGCCCCAAACTTCGTTCCTGTGCTCTGACCTCTCACCTGCATCATCTCCCATCCCTGACTGACTCTGGATGGCCCCTGGCACAGGGCAGGGGCTGTGATCTTCCAGAGGAGCTGCATGGCCTTGGAAGAGGAGCAGGAGGTGTCCTGTGGCTGAGCAGCTGCTGGAGCCCAGGAGCAGATGGGTGGCAATGCCATGGGCAGCTCAGCTGTGCCTCAGCATCTCCTGCACAGCAGCAGGCACAAGGCTGTGCAGGGGCTGGGAGGTCACTGCTGGCTCAGCAGCTGCTAGGGCAGCAGCAGCAAGAGGGCAGCAAAGGCACTGGGAGGTCACTGCTGGCTGCAGCAGCTGCTAGGGCAGCCCCTGACTCCTGCCTGGCCTCTGTGCTTTTGGCCTCCAGCTGCCAGAGTCCCCAGCAGGCCAGCACGAAGGCATGTGGTGGGCAAGAGACTTGTGGCACTCCCTGTCCCTAAGCAGCTGCAGCTGGCCCCTGCAGGAAGAGCCTTGCAGCTGGCTTGGCACCTGCCTGCCCCTGAGTGCCTGAGGGGACAGCAGCAGGGACAGACCCTGGCTGTGGCCAATGCAGAAGCTGAGAGGCAGCAGCAGCAGGGAGCTGCCTTGGGGCTTGCTTTGCAGCTGGAGGTTGTGCTGTGTCCCCACACAGAAAGGCCTCTGGCAGGGACCATTGCCAATGGGCTGGGATGGAGCAGAGCCTGAGCACAGTGCAGAAGGCCAAGTGCAGCTGGGCTGTGGCAGGAGGAGTGTGGCTACCCAGACACAGGGATTGTCCTGCCCTTGCACTGATGTGGCCACATCTGGATTCTTAGCGTCTGGCTTTGGGACTTGTGGTCTGAAGGAGTTTTGAAGACCATGAGAGGCTTCAGAGGAGATCTGCTAGTATTGGGGTGGAGAGCCTGAGGGACTGGGGCTTCTTTAATGTGGTGAAGTGCAAGCTCAGGGCACTACAGTTGAGGTGTGCTCCTGCTTGAAGAGTGGTGATTGTGGTGCATTTGGTGGTAGAGGAACAGGAAAACAACCTCTGAAAAGTGCAAATGTTAGGGTTCAAAGCAGAGGTGAGGAAACAGAAATATCACTCAAAGGGTTGCCTTTTGGCTGAAGAGGTCATGGCTTTGTGTTTCAAAAAACAGCCAGGGTCACAGCTTGTAGGGACCAAGATCATTAACTGTCATTAGGTATTACTCTGCTGTGGCTAACCTTGGATATTGAATCATCCTGGTGTTTTCTGTCAGTTGCACTGACCCTGAATTTTTTGGCTGTCTAAGTTTTTTATCTCCACTCTGTTGGTAGTGATCCAGATACAGATGCACTGAGCTGTCAGCATCCAGGTACAGATGCACTGAGCTGTCAGCACCCAGGTACAGATGCATTGAACTGTCAGCACCCAGACACAGATGCTTTGAACTGTCAGCACCCAGACACAGATGCTTTGAACTGTCAGCACCCAGACACAGATGCTTTGAACTGTCAGCACCCAGGTAGAGATGCACTGAGCTGTCAGCACCCAGGTACAGATGCACGGAGCTGTCAGCACCCAGGTACAGACCAGGTACAGATGCACGGAGCTGTCAGAATATGACAAACTCCCAAACTAAAGGGAGAGCATTGCAAAGGTGGGAAATTGAGGGCCCAGCATGCCAAGGAGACCTTTCAGTGTTCTAGTTCTGTTTTTCCCAATCCATATCTGGCGGAAGGGGCATGGTATCAGCTCTCACATGGCTTTGAGTGACAGGGGGACTGTGCCACCACAATGTGCCCTATTACTGAAGTCCATTTATCTCACCCAGAGAGCAGCTGTGTGGTTGCCTCTTGCCTGTAGACAGAGAATGCTATCATCCAATCAGAATGGGAAGGAAATTCAGTAGTCAAGTGGTGTCTGACGTCTTCTTCAATGTGGTTCAGTGACATCAAGCACACAAGAAACATTTACGATGGGCAATGTCTGCAGCAGTGTGACTTGCTTGGCCATCCCCCAAATTCTAACACACAAAGTAGTATCAAACAGCAAGCACAGAGCAGAGCAGGCAGTAAAATCAGTGAGGAAGGGAAGAGACAAAACGTGAGCCTCCCACAACTGCGAACCAAAGCACAAAAGGGCCTCATCCCTGCCTGGAAGCAGGGAAAAAGCTCCAAAATTCCAGAAAATGAAACTTTCTAAACTTTAGAATACACTCCAGCCACGTAACCTCTTTCAGCTCCAGCCAGCCTTTTCCTCTGCAGTGAGCATGGCATGGAATAACTCCCTGCCCTCATGGCTTGTTATCAGTGTGGGGGTTGGTGCCCACCCATCCCCTCTCCCTTCTAGTGGGCCCATGCAGCTAAAACCAACCCCATCTAAATATCCATGTGTAGACAGAAATCAATCTGTCAATATAGAGAGAAATCCAGAGCTGCATCCAGAGCTCTCTGTCTGTACATTTTCTAATATCTATTGATATGGGGCTCCTGCAACAGGAATAGCATGGAGTGTTGGTGGAAGGGCTGCCCTGCTCCCATGTTTGGGGAGTTTGAGGGATTTCAATGAGGCTGTCAGCGTTTGTTTCCTTCAGCTGTGGTGGCCACATCACAATGCTCCATCTGCTCATACAGATGCAGCTGAGCTGGCAGCAGTGACAGCTCTGGATACTTCCATGTTTATCCCCAAGCCCAGGCAGCCCACCCCCAAAGGGCTGTGGATGCTCTGCTGAGATGTGCCTCAAAAACAGGAGAGGAGGTCTCAGGGTTGTTATCCACCCTTAGTGCCCTGGACCCCCTCACCTCCCCGACTAGAGTCCCTGACACCCCTTCAAAGACTGCCCCCAGAACTCCCTAAGTTTCCCCCAAGAAACCTTCAAGACCTTCCCAAAACCTCAGGCTTCCCACCAAGACTTCCCTGAACTGGGCCCATGGCTCCAGCCCTGGCCCTGAGAAAGAAATGCCCCCAAAAGTAGCCCTTCTGGAAGGAAATTACAAAGAAAAAACAGAAAGACATCATTTTATTAGGTTTGGGGTTTTTTCATTACAGTTGGGAGGAAACACAAAGTGTTGGGGAACAAACAGCCAAATCCCAGTCCACCTGCAGTGGTGGCACTGGCTGTGCTGACTAACTGCAATTATTCTCATCAGCACTAATTAGAGCTCAGAGGGCAGAGGAACATTTGCTTCTGAGAAAAGCAGGAGTAAAAGAGATGACTTCAGTTCAATCTGGTGGAAAACGACCCCCGGGGGGGGTGACGCTTACCTGACAGTGCTAGGGTCAATGTATTTCTGTGTGCCCTGGTGTGGGCTGGTCACCTGGTGTGGATTTGAATATGCCGGCCTAGATGGGATCTGTGGCTGAAGCTCTTACCACAGTAGGCACAAGTGAAGGGCTTCAGACCAGAGTGGGTCTGGCAGTGCCGGATGAGGCTGGACCTCCAAGCGAAGGTTTTACCACAGTCACCGCAGACATATGGCCTCTCACCTGTGTGAGTATGGCGGTGCTGGGTGAGGTCAGACTTATGAACAAAGCTTTTATTGCAGTCACCACAGATGTATGGCCTCTCACCAGTGTGCACACGCTGGTGCTGCCTGAGGTTGAAGTTGGAGCTGAAGCTTTTTCCACACTCAGCACAGCGGCACAGTTCCCCACTGGTGTGGATGTAGCGGTGCTCGGTTAGTTTGAAGCTCTGAGTGAAGCTTTTGCCGCAGTCAGTGCAGGTGAAGGGCTTCTCACCTGTGTGCACACGGTGGTGCTGCGTGAGATGGAATCTGCTGCCGAACCTCTTGCCACAGTCAGCACAGATGAAGGGTTTCTCACCAGTGTGGATGCGGCAGTGTTTGGTGAGAGACGAGTTGTCAAAGAAGCTTTTGCTGCATACACCACAGATGTAAGGCCTCTCACCGGTGTGGGTGCGGCGGTGCCGAGTGAGAAGGAACCTGTAGGTGAAATTCTTGCCACAGTCAGCACACTGGTGTTGCTTTTCACCAGTGTGGGTGTGGCGTTGCTTGGTGAGGGTGGACTCGGAGCTGAAGGTCTTGCCACTCTTAGCACAGTGGTACAGCTTCTTGTTGGTGTGGGTCCGGTGGTGCTTGGTGAGGGTTGAGCTCTGAGTGAAGCTCTTGCCACAGTCGCCACATACATAGGGCCTCTCACCAATGCGAACACAGCGGTGCCGGGTGAATGAAAATTTCCGAGTGAAGCTCTTGCCACAGTCGCCACATACATAGGGCCTCTCACCAATGCGAACACAGCGGTGCTGGGTGAATGAAAATTTCCGAGTGAAGCTCTTGCCACACTTACCACACTGGAATGGCTTTTCCCCAGTGTGGATTCGGTGGTGCTGGGTGAGGTTGAATTTGGAGCTGAAACTCTTGCCGCAGTCGGTGCAGCTGTATGGCCTCTCACCGCTGTGGGTCCGCATGTGCTGCACCAAGGCTGAGCGTTTGCTGAAGCTCCGCCGGCACTTGCCGCAGGCATTGGCAATAATTTTGGGAACTGGTGGCTTCTCCTCCCTGCTGCACAGTCCATGACCCTTGGAGAGGTGGTCAGAGCTGCAGCTGAAGCTCTTGCTGCTGTCACTGCATTTGCACAGCCTCTCACTGGTGTGGACATGGCGGTGCTGGAAGAAGTGGGAGACGTGGCTGAAGGTCTTGTCACAGCTGGTGCAGGCAAAGGGCTTCTGGCCACTGTGGACACGCCAGTGGGTGATGAGCGTCTTGCTCCAACGGAATCTCTGACCACAGCCGGCGCAGCAGTACGGCTTCTCTCCGGTGTGGACGCGGCAGTGCCGGAAGAGGTGGCAGCTGACGCTGAAGCTCTTGCCACAGTCAGTACAGGTGAAGGGTTGCTCGCCAGCATGGACAAGCCAGTGAGCGATGAGCAGGGAGCTCCCCTGGAAGCTCTTGCCACAGTCACCGCAGACATGCGGCCTCTCGCCAGTGTGAATACGACGGTGCTGGAGGAAGCTGAAGCCATGGCGGAAGCTCTTACCACAGCCGGTGCAGGCGAAGGGCTTCTTCCCAGTGTGGCTGTGCCAGTGGGCGATGAGCATCAGGCTGCGAGTGAAGCTCTTGCCGCAGCCAGAGCAGATGTACAGCTTCTTCCCGTTGTGGACCCTGTGGTACTGGGTGAGCTTGGCACTGAGCTTGAAGCTCTCCCTGCCATCACCACAGACGAAGGATTGCTCATCAGGCTGGGGGCAGTTGGACTTCACTGGCTCTGAGCTGGGTGGGAAGCTCTGCCCACACTGGGGGCACTGATTCATCTGCTTGGGTGGCAAAGAGGGGAATGATATGGCTTTGCCTTCTTCCTCGTCATCCTCCTCATCTTCCTCTTCATCCTCCTCCTCCACCACATCATCTTCCTCTTCTTCCACATCCTCCCCTTCATCCTCCTCATACTCATCATCATCATCAAGGTCCTCCTCTTCATGTAATTCATCCTTGTCGTCCTCCTCATCCATATCTTTGTCACCCTCTTCTCCCTCAGAGCTGCACTTTGGCTCCTCCAAATTATTCTTCAGATAGGTCTCCTCCAGGATTTTGTCCAGGTCCTTCTGGGTGGCCATGTTGCTGGGGGGAGGGGCAATCCCTGTGCTGCTGGGCAAGTCCTTGGGGACCACGTGACTGAGAAGAGAAGGACAATGTGTGTGACTTCTTGCAATGGAAGCATCAGGCCCTTCATCCTTGTGCTGAGTTCCCTGGGGCCAGTGCTAGGTGGCTGAGACCCCCAAGTACTTACCCATCCCAACCCTCCTTCCCTGGCTATGCAACTGACCCCAACTGCCTGAGGGTCAGGGGACTGAGCCCCAAATTCCCAGCAGAACCAATGACCCTCAAAGTCCCACGAGGGGTGAGATGTGGTAGGGAAGCAGGTCTGGAGGGGGTTGGGAGGTACCCAGAGGTTAGCAGGGGCCTGAGGTCTTGCTGCTGTCCTACAGCTGGGTTCTTCACCCACCGAGCTGTTCCAAGGAGCAGATCTGCAAACTCTGCTCTTCCTCAGCCTAGAGAGGCAGGGATGATGGAAAGAAGGACACAGCCCCTGCTAGAGATAATCAAAGGACTCAAAAGTCTGCCCTGCAAGGGATGGCTGAGCACTGCCCAGGACCATGCAGCAGAACTAGGCCTTGCTGGGGGTAGCTCCCAAGCCCAGCAGCACAGGCACAGCAGACAGGAAGGGCTGCTAAAGATGGGAGGTCGGAAGAAGCAGAGACTCAGCTCCTTGCCCAGCACACAACCCCCAGAAGACAGCTGCAGGGCAGCACCACAAGAGAGGTGCTTCCAACCAGCCTCTCCCAGGCCTTGGCTGCAGGCTTCTCCCAGGTCCATGCCCATGGCTTTGCTGCCTGCAGCTGCATTTGCCAAGAGATGTTGCTCTGGCCCCAGGTCTCCTCTACGGCCCTGCTGACAGAGCCCACTCCACCTCACCCACTCCTGTCCTCAGCTCTGCCCTGCTGACATACCTGCCAGCAGGGCCCCGCACAGGGCCATCTCTGTGCTAGCCACTACTCAAGAGAAAATCAGAGAAGCCCCGAGGACACAGAGAATGGGATGTTCATGCTCTCTGGAGATGCAGGAAAGGAGGATCAGCTTCTTGCATAACCTGATGCTGGAGAAGTCTCTCCTTGGCAAACCTGACACATACCTCCAGCACCATACACACACAGAGGCAGCCTAAAGATCCTTATTTGAAAGGCTTTTAATTCCTTCCCTCCCTGCCCATTTCTGTCAGTTTTCTCTCTGGAGTTCTCCTGGTGCTCCATTTTAAATCCCCAAGAGAAAATGAGGTTTGATGTGAGGGCACAGTGCCCAGGGTCTGTTGGTAACCTCCCAACTGACACATGCAAAGGCACAGGAGAATTCACTCCTTTTAGCTCCTGAAATGCTGCCAGATTTTGGCAATTCCTGCACACACATTTTTCAGCTGGGCCCTTGATCCTGTCCCCTTTTTGAGGGGACAAGGCCTAATTCCTGCCTATTCCCAGACCCTTCCCCCATTCCCAGACCATCCATGTCCCTCGTGTCTTTGCTGTCCCATGGCCCTGTGTCCCCCCACCTCCACTGCCACTGCAGTTGAAAGGGTGGAGTGGAAAATGTTGTGGCTGGGGAAGCACCTAAAGAACTGGGCTGAAAGCAGGAGAATGGAAATGGAAGGGTCCTGAGACTAAAGGATGGGATGAGCTGGAGGGCTGAAAGAACCAGCAACAAGCCAGGGTGGGGAGGTACAAATGAGGGGTGGGGAGGGACCCTGCAGCCACCCCATGCAGGAATTGATGAAGGGGGACAGAGAGGGAGTGAAAGCTCAGGTGAATTCTACCCTGGGGTATGGGATGGGCTGTGTAGGCAGGACCCCAAGTGCCTGTTTGGGTGGTGTTAGCTGTCAGGAGGTGTCAGGAAACCGTCCTGACCCAGGCAAGATTGGATGTTTGAGCTTCTGGGGTCAGCTGCTGCCACCACCACTGTAGGTAGGAGACAGCCAGAGCCACAGAGCTGCTGAACTAACCCCTCCCACCCGCCTGCAGCCTTGACCCTTTGTCTGTCCATCTGTACTCACACTGTGTCCTTCTAGAGTTCCCAGGGCCCCACCAAAGCCCCAGGGCTGATCCAGAGCCCCAGCATGGCCCAACAGAAGCCCCCAGGTGAGAGCATGGAGAATACCCTGGAAAACAAGTTGGAGCAGTTGAAGTGCAGCATTGAGGAAGATGAGGAGGAGGATAAGAGAGAACAACATGTGTATAAAAACAATAACAACGACAAGGAGAGAACAAATCTGCAGTGGCCCTCTTTGTGATTGAATGGCAGTGCCCATGTCCTGACAGAGCTTCTCACCCAGTTCAAAGCCAGTGCAGCACCAGTGTCCCCATCCTGGTACTGACCACTCCCGTTCAAAACCCTTCCAAAATGTTTAATAAAGCTTAAAACCAAGTGAAAAAAAATCATCAAAATCCCTTCAAAACTTGACAAAAGCCCTTAAAAATTCATTAAACGCTCTTAAAAAATAATTTTGAAGTGACTGTAGTTAGTTTCTAGGCTTATTTATGTGTTTGCCACACTTCAAAATGCTTAAAAAGGTTTACAACTCACCTGAAAACCATCAACATCTCTCCAAAACTCCTGAAGGCCCCCCAAAATTTCATTATTCTCAAAACTGTTAAAAGTTTCTAAACCCACCTAGCAATGAATTAAAATCTCTTTAAGAGTGTTGGAGAGATTATATCAAGTTACAGGTTTTCCAAACTCTTCAAATATGCCTGAAAAACCACCAAAATGTCATAAAACACCCTTCAAAACTCTTAAAACTAATTTTGTAGAGATTTTGATGACTGAGGTTAAGGTCTCCACACCCTTCAAAAATGCTTAACAAGGCTTAAAACCAACCGAAACATCATCAAAATATCTTCAAAACTATTTAAGTCTCTTCAAGTCATTAAAATCTGTTAAAACCAACAAATTTTAAAGTGATTTTTGTGAGTTTCTAGACTTAACTGTTCAATACATTTCACAAATAAGAATGTTTAAAAGTGCTCAAGAAACCAATAAAATTTCTTTGTAACTCTTATAAACCTTGCAAAAGCTAATAAACTCTCTTCAAGATTCTTAAAATCTTTGCAAAATTATTTTTAGTGAGTTTCTGGGGTTCTTTAAGCCTTCAACATCCTTGAAAAAGGCTTAAACAGGCTTAAAACCACATTAAAAAAATTAGCAACATGTTTTTGAATCTCTCAAAGGCCCCAAAAATCCAATTACAATCTTTACAAAACTCCCAGAAGTTTGTCAAACCACCCAAACACGCATTAAGTCTCTTTTAAAGTGTTGGAGAAATTTTCTGGAGGTTTTGTGCTCTCAAAACTTCAAATTTTCCTGAAAATCATCAAAATGTCTTCAAACAAAACACCTCAAAAACATCTTCAAAAGTCAGCAAATCCCTTCAAAACTGTTCAACAACTCTGGAAATTTCATTAAAATCTCTTAATAACTCTTAACAATTCATAAAAACTAATCCTGAAGAGGTTTTAGTGAGTTTGCAGGCTTATTCATGCATTTTGTCATTCTTGAAAAACACTTCAAAAGGTTTAAAATTGCCTCAAAACTCTTCATCTCTTCATAATTCTTAACCCCCCATAAATGCTCGTTAGAATATTTCAGAAGTCTTAGACCTTCCTAAAACCATCAAAAGATGCATTAAAAAATCTCTTTCTTAAGATTGTTGCACAGACTTTAAATCAGTTTTGGGTTCTCAAAACTCTTCAATTATGCCTAAAAATTCATCACAATATCTTCAAAGCTTTCCCAAACTCACAAAAATATCTTAAAGACTCAAAAACCCCCACAAACTAATTTTGAAGAAGTTTAAAGCTTTTTTGACTTAGCCATGCCTCCGCCCGCATCCGTAACCAAGATGGCACCGCACTGCCTGAGAACTACAACTCCCAGCAAGCCTTGCAGAGTGGAAGGGACACAACTCCCAGCAATGCCCCACGCAGCCCCGGTGTCCCCCAGGGAGAGGGCCGCAGCTCCCAGCATGACCGCACGCTCCCTTTACCCCACACCTAAAAGGTCACAACTCCCAGCAGTGCCCCACGCAGCCCCGGTGTCCCCCAGGGAGAGGGCCGCAGCTCCCGGCATGACGGCACGCTCCCTTTACAACACACCTAAAAGGCCACAACTCCCACCAACGCTCCGCGCAGCTCCGGCGCCCAGCAGGCAAAACGATCCCGGCTCTCAGCATGCTCCGGGGTCCGCCAAGACCCTTCCCCGCTCCGCTCCCGCAGCGCTCAACGCTCCCCGTCCCCCCTCAGCCCCTCCCGCCCCACCACAGCTCACGGCTCGGCAGCTGCCGCTCAGCCCGCCAGCACCTCCGGCTCTTCTCGCGCGCTCCGGAGCCGCTGCTGCGACCCACAAGGCAGGAAAAAAAATTGGCGGCAGCGCTCGACAGCTGCAGCTCCTCGTCTTGCCTCGATAGCGGGAAGGAGATGCCGCTCCACCCGTGCCTCTGATTGGACGTCGCTTCCCAGTTTGGGCGGGACTTACTTTCCGGACCGGGCCTCGCTTCCGCTCGGCAGGGACGCGGCCACCGCAGTCGGCGAGGCTGCGCGAAACCTACTTCCTAGCTCTCTACTCGCCCGGGCCACCACGACCTTGCAAGGGCTGGTGGTCGGCACCTTCCTGTGCGCACAGCTCTTCCTTAGCTTCCTGCTCTCAGGTGTGCTGGGGGGGAACCCCTAGGGCTGAGGGGGGGATCCTGGGGCTAGGCATCCCGTGGGGCTGAGCGTGAGTTCCTTCGGCTGCGGAGGGGTCTGTAGGGTTGGGTTCCATAGGATGTAGGGGCGTGTGCTTATGGGGAGGTCCAGGAGATGGGGCTCGTGGGGTTGGCGTCTCTGGGGCTGGGAGCAGCCGGGGTGGGAAGTGTTATGGAAGGGGCCGTGGGATTGGAGCCCATTGGGGGGAGAGTCTGTGGGGTTGGGAGGGAGTCCCTGAGGCGGGGGGGGAGGCTGTGGGGTTCTGTATGGTTGGGGTCTGTGTGCCTCTGGGGGGGGTGCGGGGGGGGTCCGTGTGTTTGAAGGGGGGGGTAAATCTGTGAGTTTGGGGGGGGTTGTGGGGAGTTACAGCCAAGTCTGTGGTTGTGCGGGTGGTCTGTGGAGTTATGCAGAGGCTCTTTGGGGTTGTAGAGGGGTCTGTGATGTTGGGGGGGGTTCTATGGAGTTGGGGAGGGGTCCATGGGTTTGAGAGGGGGGAGGAGGGAGTTAGGGTGGAGCTTTGGGGGTCTGTAGTGTTTGGGAGTCAGTGGGGCCCGGCCCTGCCTCCCGCAGTCTCCTGCGGCATTGCTGAGGCTGCTGTGGCCACAGGCCCTGCTGGGTGCCTCCAGCCAGGCCTTGGGCAGCAGGGCCCAGCCAGGCCCTGCTGCTGCATGGAGGGCAACAAGCAGGCCCGAGGAAGGTTCAAAGAGTCTTTGATGGCTTTTGCTGCAGGTACCAGGAGGGTCATGGGGGAAGTTCAACCCCTGACCCCTTGTGTCCCCCAGTGCAGCCCACACTGGCCCCTACCACAAGCAGGAGCACAGCCCAAAACGTCTCCTGGATCTCAAAATGTTCCCTTGAAACGCCAAAAGAGGACCCTGAGGTGAATCCCAGAAAACCCAAAATAGCAGCCTTTGACCCCGAAAAGCTTCCCCAGGAGTTACCATCTTAGCATCTTGAAACTGCCTCCAAGGAACCCAAAATGACTCAGGCATCTGGGAAGGATCCTTCCTCACAAGAGCTTCTCTCTCCACCTCCCCTGCTCATGGCACCAGCCCTTGCTGGGGGGCTCCATGGTGGTTCTGGGGGGCAATGTCCATGGCAGCACCATTCTGGACCCTTCCTGGCCTGGGCAGGCAGGAACATTTTGGGACCCTCCCATTCTTCCCTCTCCACTCCAACTGAGGTCCCCTCCATTGCCCCCCTGATTTTGAGACACACCCCACCCTTCTCTACTCTCCCTTGCTTCTTTCCAGTTTGGGGACACCATTTTCCTGGGAAAAAGCCCCTTCACATTCTGGCATTCCTTAAGCAGTCAGTTTTGTTCTCAAATGGGGCTCCTGCCCCTGAGGCCACCCCAGCCCCTGGGCTCACAGATGAGGCCAGGTCAGGTCTGGAGGTGCCCTGTGGTCAAGCCAAGGTAAGTCCACTACCAAGCACTGCTGGATTTCCCTGGACTCTTTCTTGGACCCCCCCAACCAAAGGCAGCACTCAAGGAGGTGTCCTGCAGCTTGTGCAGGGCTGAGAGCAGCTGAGGAGAGAAGGCAAACAGAGGGCAGAGAGCACAGCACCACTCCACAGTCCAGCAGCTTGCAGCAGGGCTCCCATCCAGGCTGCCAATGTGCTGGGCACCCACTGGGCTTGGCAGTGTCCAAAGGGCACCGGGGTGCTGAGGGCAAGCTGGGCACAAGGGCCAGAGGCCACCCAGCACCCCCTGAACCCAGCCCAGGCTGCAGGGGCCCAGCACCAGCAGTGCCCTCAAGGGCAGTGCCCCCAAACCCAATGGCAGCTGCAGTGCCCAAGGCCTGCTCTGTGCTGCCCATGCTCCTTAAGGGCCCCCAGGGCTGCAGTTGGCTCAATCCTCACACTGAAGCTGCTCTTGCTTCAGCCCAGCTCAGGCTCCTAGACCAGGCCTGCCAGCAACCACTTGCCAAGTGTGGGCACCTCTGCCCAGCCAGTCCCTGCACCCTGGGGCTGCAGCACCAGAAGGTGCCCACTTGTGTCTCCAAGGCCTTCTCCTACCCGCTCTCAGCAGCTTCAGCTGCACTTTGCAAACACAAAGCCCCTGGAGTCCAACCTGGGGCCTGCTCCTGCTGCCTCTGCAGCCTGCAGAGCAGCTCTGCCACTGCCAGCCACAGTCTGCCCTGTCCTGGTGGGGGCCCAGCCTGTCCCCAGCTGCCTGCCTTGGGCCTCTATAGCCCAGCCAGGATGGCAGCAGGGAGCTCCTGCATCTTCCAGCAGCTGGGATGCTGACCCCAACCACCACATTAGCCCTTCCCAGGACTTACGGCACCAGTGCAGATGCCCAGCCTAGGAGGGATGGCAAAGGAACAGCTCTGGGCAAATGCAGCCTGAAAAGAGGCTGCAGGGACAGCTAGGACCAGAGGTGCCACCCCCTCACCCAAGAAAACAATTAAGACACCACCCCACAAGCCCCCAGGGGTCATGTTTGGGATCCAGGGAGATTATCCTGGGGTCTCTGAGGGCAATTTTGAGATGCCAGAAGGGAAACTAAAGAGTCCAGGGAAGGCCTTTTAGGGTCCCAGCCTGCTATTTGAAGTTCCTTGGGAGCCATTTTAGGCTTTTGGGCAGGACCCAGAGGGGCACTTTTGGGTCCAGTTTTAGTGTCCACTGCTATAATGACCTGGAGGTCAATGTCCTCCACACCCAGAGGGTTCCCTTAAAACTAAATGGGTTCCCCAAACCCGGTGGGTTCCTTCTCAGAAGTCAAAAACCCAAAACTAAACTCCCTGGGGGACAAACCGGAACCTGACATGGAGCAGTACAAGGGGCAGTGGGGTTGGGGGGAGATCCTCCAATTAGAGGGTCCCCAAAGCCATGCAGTGGGGTTGGGGGTCACTTAAATTATGGTGGCAGCGCAGGACTTGGCACACCAGACCCCCACAGGAAGTGGGTGGGGGGCACAGAGGCCTTTCATGTCACCACCCCCAGCAAAGCCAAACCACCCCACAGCTGGCAGCAGCCCCGGGCGTTCCTAAGCTCAGGTGCAGCACAGCACCCACGGCTGGCACCCCCACGGCAGCCAGGGCACAGCTTGGGCTGGGCTCCTCCCCTGGGCCTGGCCCTCAGGCCAGGTGCTGCCCTTTAGCCCAGCAGCCGCCCAGCACCTGGCAGCACAAAGTCTCCAAACCGCCAGGGCTCCCCCAGAGCCCCCCACAGGAGCCTCTGCTGCCATCCAGCCCCCACGCTGCCCCCGACCTCTCCTTGCCACAGCAGCCCCCAGAGCGCCGCTGCCAGGGCAGCAGTCAGCAGAGGGGGACACGGACAGGGCCAACCCCTGCAGAGGCACCAATGGGCTCCGGCTGCAACAGAGCAGCAAAGGGAACTTGCAGCTGCCCTTAGCAGGGGGATTCAGCAGGAGAACAGCACAAGGAATCCCCGAACACACCGACCCCTCTCCAACCCCACCAATGTCCCCAGAACCGCATAGACCCCTCCCAGAACAGACGCCACCCACCGACCCTACACACCTCTGCCGTACCCCACAGACACCCCCCACAGCCGCACAGACCCCCAAGAACTCCCCAGACCACCCCCCAAGACCACAGACCTCCGCAGTTACCCACAGACTGCCAACAGCCCCACAGGGGTCCCCATAATCCCACAGACCCCCCCCCCCAGACCCGCACAGATCCCCTCTCAGAACCCCAGGACTCCCCACTCCAAGCCTCACACCCCTTCCCCCCCCAACAGCCACGCAGAGGCTCCCCCAGCATCACCAACTCCTATTACACAAACTCTCTACCAACCCAGCGGACCCCGCTAGACCCCACGGACCCTCCCGCTCCCCCCACCCCATAGACGTCTCCCGGAACCCCACAGACCCCTCCCCTAGTTCCAGGACACAACACTCAGCCCCCAGGGATTCCGATCCCCACCTCAGGATCTCCTCTTCAGCCCCAAAGACTCCCTCACCCCACCTGGAGCCGGGACAAAGGGGACGCAGAGCAGGACGCCGAGGAAGGGTTCGGCGGACAGGAAGGTGCCGGGCGCCGGCAGGCTCCCGGCGACCTGGGAGAGCCTTAACGCAGGGCTTGAGCAGCGGCTGCCTGCCCTCGCAGCAGAGGCCACGACTGGCAGGCTCAGACTCTGCCTTCTGCTGCCACAACTCCTTGAGCGAGGCAGCCAGCAGCCAGCCCGGAACCTGTTCCTCACCGAGCTCCAGCCAGCGCGCGTCTGCTGCCAGTCCCGCACCTCCTCCAGCCGCAGTCTGCACATGGTGCGAACGATGTGGCCGCGTACAGTGCCCTCGCCCGGCCCAGACCACTGAGGCGGGACCGAGCTGCTGATTGACTGCAGTGCCGAAGGGGCGGGGCCCGCTTGGCTCTGTGACGTCCATTGTGTCCTGGCGCCGCAGCATGGGGGGTGTGCAGGAGCCTGACCTTTCATGGATGGCAGATAAAGCTACAGACCAAGGCAGCATGAGCCTGCTCACTTCCACGCTAATCAAAAATAGGCAAAAACTCTTCTGGAAGCAGTGGGGCATTAACAAAAAACTCAACAGAAACAAAAGCAGCAAAAAGATTATTACCCATGGACAGGAAAAAGCTACAGATTGCTGCTGCAAAATCAAAAAGAATTTGGCTGTTACTCTCTGTTGGAGTGACACAGCATTACACAGCAAGCAGAAAGAGAAGACATGAAAACGAAAGCCTGCAGACACTGGTGCTGCTCTCCTCCCTTGCAGCACTCAAAGCCATCACAGTCATGAGGACTCCCTGCAAAGGCTCCTTCCCTGAATTAGCAAATCAAACCAAAACAGACCCCACTTGCTCCTGTGAGCATGCTGAGGCTTACACCAATTGCTAGCATGATGGAAATTCATCTGCTTAGCTAAGGCAGGAACTGCTCACCTGGCAGGAATTCTCTGAGATTTTCTGCCTTCTCACAGAGCTGTCAGGGGAATGCTCAGGCCATCCCCAATCCCTTCTGTGTTCTTTCCTGGAACTTGGAGCTGTGCTTTTCAGACTGGTACTAAATCTTCAGTCTCAGAGAGGCTTTAGGAGCTCGTGGAGCAGATGTTCAGGAGATCCTTCTGCTTTTGTTATCTATTGGCTGGAAGAGTCAGAAATTCCAGCCTTGCACACACACTCAGACCCTTCCTTGCAGGGGCTGAACAATCCTGCTCTCACCTCACACCAAAATCCAGTGGCTGCCTGTAGAAAACTTCCGTTCTGCCCTCTGCTACCCAGACAACTCCCTTGGGGCAACTGCTTCTGCAGTATCCCACACCCCTTCTGTGCCAAACTCCAGGGGAACAGGGACTGCTACAGCAACTGGAAACAGCTGCCTGGCTACAGTGCCTGTGCCAGCTCTGTGCTTTCAGGTCAATAACTCACTGCCTCACCTTGTGGCATCTCTCCCTGCCCTACCTCACTTGCTAAGTGCTTCTTCAGGGTCACTTGCTCAGCCACAACATCAAACACACTGCTAAGCACTTCAGATATGAAGAAAATTTCATATTGTGCACACTGGAACCCTGGCCAAGTGTCTGAAGAAAGCCTTGGAAGGCCAAGAGCAGAACTGCTGAGGAACTGAGCGAGTCCTTCAGCTCAGCCTTCACTGTTGTGGCACAGTCCCCCTGTCACTGAAGCCCACCTGATGCAATTCCACCGTGTCCCCCCGCCATGCCCTTTTCCTAGGCCTCAAACCAACCCAGGGAAAGAACAAGGACACTAAGAGGTGTCCTTGCTGTGATGGGTCCCCACTTTCCCAAGCCCAGCACTGCTCTATCAAGGAGTCAGTTACCTCCTGACAACCCAGTGCCTCTGCACTTGGGTTGTGATAGCCCTGTGCCTCTGTACCTGAGTTGTAGCCAACAGGGGAGGAATATCAAACTTTGGAAGCCAGCAAGTTCTGGGGCTTTGCAACTGGCAGAAAGCATCACAACACTTCAGCATCTGAGATGCCACAGAATGGAAAATGCCTGACAAAAGTCAATTACTGAGCCCCTATGAACTGTGACCCCAAGGCCAGACCCTTGGAGCTCTCCTGCACCATGGTGCAACATCTCTCAGGCAGGACCAAGTCAGGGTTCTCCAGGCTCAGTTCTCAGTCCTTGAGAATGCCAAAGCTTTGCAAGTGTTTGCTCTGAACTGAACAACAAACAAATGTAACTCCAGGCCAACCTCTGCCAGCCACCTCTCCACCTCTGTGTGTTTGGACAGACACGCTTGCTGTGATCCTGTGGGTGCCTGTGTATCCCATTGGATCCAAACAGCTCTGTGTCTGTGTGATCTGTATCTCTGCATGTACACAGATCCATCAAGGATCCCCTGTAGCAAGTTAAGTGTGACTCTTACCATTGTCAAACCTGTAATTAAGTTGCTGGTTTCACCATAACATATCATACTGAATCACCTTGGTCATTTTCAATTGGGTGCTCTTAAAAAGCAACCTCTTGATCCACCTCTCACTATCAACACATCTTAAATTGCTGCTAAGTCAGAAATGTTTCAGTATCTTCACCTGCAGCTGTCAGCATGCAAGCCCTGCCCGTCTGGGGACTGCAAGAGGGAGCAGCAGCATCTGCCCCTCTGGGCAGCACAACTCCTCTTGGCTCTGGAACTTCTTTGCTGGGCAACCAATTTGGCAATCCCCTTGGTGGTCTCATTTGCAATTGCTCCAATATGGTAAAATAAACTATTAGACCACCAACACCAGTGAGTCATTAAAAGCTTTACACCAGAAAATGCCCTTCCCTTTCCTTTTCTCTTCACCCTTTTCAGAAGCAGGTGTGTCCTTCCAGAGCAATCACACTAAATCATGGCTGATTTGCAGCAGGGTGACTGCTCTGCCTCTCCCTTTCCAAACTGGAGTGAACCATTTCTAACAGCCAACAACCAATCTGCACCCTCATTCCTACAAATCCAGATCCAGGTAGGAAGGCAGGTCAATTTCCATGATACAGGATCACAACAGGAACCTCAGCTGCTGCCAGTTTGGTTGGGAAAACACCAAAGGGCTCACTGCTCCTCTCAGAAAGCAGCACAGTGACCCTGCTGCAGGGCAGCTGCTGTCCAGGCAAGGGCTTCCTGCAGAGCAGCCTGGGGCTCTCCCTGCTGTAACCAACTGCTTCTGCTCTCAACAAGCACCACTGCAGCCTTCCAGCCAGCTCTCTGCACCTACCATTTGTTTCCACAGCTCTTCTCCAAATAAAAGGAAAACGAAAAAGCTCTTTGATGAACACTCAACTTCTCACGGGGTCAGGGAGGGAAATATTTACAGCTTCTCCTGAGAGGCCCCATCCCTGTGTCCCTGGTTTTGGCTCCTGCTGTAGTCTGCAGTGACAGGAAATACAGTGCTGAGCAGCTCTGGTGCACTGTAAGAAGCATTACTACAGTTTCTAAACTAAGTGAAGAATGCAGAATGTACAAAAACTCTATAAGCTTTTGTCATTTTTCAGGGGGGGAGAGTGGAAAAGCATTAAAGGCAGAGCAAAATGTGGGGAAAAAACATCTAAGACAAGTTATTAATCAGAGATACATGAAAAAAAGAACAAGAGAGATGTGACCTAAAGTTCTGAAGTCCTGCACACTGCCCTTTGGGAGCATCACTTAATGTCAGTACCTGGTTCCAAACAACTTCTCCACTCATAAGGAAAACCCCCTCACCTCTGAGGATGAAAGTGCCTTTGTAAAGCCAGACTCTGACAACTTCAGGCATATCTGCCACCAGCTCTGAGGTGGATTGGAAGCATAGGTCACGGAGAGGGAGAGGTTTGCCAGTCATGGCCAGGTACTTCCCCCCTTCTAAACAATTCCATTGGCTGCTACTATCATTTATCTAATCTAAAATAATATCTACAACCATGTGTGAATAAAGCTCATAGTCCATTCCGGCTATTTCAGATGTAGATGATTCAAAAGAGTCAAATCACAGGAAAAACAGCAAACAGCTTGTTTCCTCACAGATGGAGCGAAGGAAGGAACAGGGACTCTCAGGTGACTCAGGGCTCTCAGGGCTCCTGCACCGTAGATCTCATGAACTCTCCTCCTGGGCGCAATGCTGTATCTGCACAACACTCTGAATTTAACCTCTCTCAGCCAAAGTTAGATTTCTTTGTGGAATGCACTGAATTTCACCATTTTCTTGCATCACCCAATAGGTGTGACCAGGACCTTCAGCAGAAACCACCCCTCGGACAGGTTTGGCCTCTCCTGAAGGAGAAAATACCCAAACAGTTTTGCCTAACAGATTCTTTTCTCTGATAACAGGAACTCTATCACCTTCTTCCTTTTGCAACAAATCTGATTGGGCAGGTCCAGCTCGATTCACTGACCCTCTACTATTCACCAACCAGGTTGCTTGTGCTAAATGTTTCTCCCAGTTTTTCAAAGATCCACCCCCCATGGCTTTGAGAGTGGTTTTCAGCAAACCGTTGTAGCGTTCGATCTTCCCTGCAGCTGGTGCATAGTAGGGAATGTGGAATATCCACTCGATGCCGTGCTCTTTGGCCCAGTTTTTCACAAGATTGTTCTTGAAATGAGTTCCATTGTCTGACTCAATCCTCTCTGGAGTTCCGTGTCTCTACAGGATTTGTCTTTCCAGACCAAGAATGGTGTTAGGTGCAGTTGCATGAGGAACTGGATAAGTTTCCAGCCATCCAGTGCTTGCCTCTACCATAGTCAGCACATACTGCTTACCAGATGGAGAACGAGGTAGAGTGATGTAGTCAATCTGCCAGGCCTCACCATACTTGTACTTGGACCATCGGTCACCGTACCACAAGGGCTTGATCCGCTTTGCCTGCTTAATAGCAGCACAAATATCACAGTCATGGATGACTTGTGTGATAGCATCCATGGAAATGTCAATGGATCTGTCACGAGCCCATCGGTAGGTTGCATCTCTGCCTTGATGTCCTGACGAGTCATGGGCCCACCGAGCTAAGAACAGCTCACCTCGGTGTTTCCAGTCAAGATCAGGATCAGGATCAGAGTTTGTGTCCACCTGGGAAACTCTTGCAGCTAGATCTGCCTGATGGTTGTGTTGTTGTTCCTCAGGAGCTTTGCTCTTAGGAATGTGAGCATCGATGTGTCTCACTTTCACTGGGATTCTCTCAATGCGAGCAGCAATGTCTTGCCACAGATCTGCAGCCCAGATTGGCTTTCCTTTCCTCTGCCAGCCATTCTTCTTCCAGTCTTTCAGCCAACCCCACAAGGCATTGGCTACCATCCACGAGTCAGTGTAGAGATAAAGCTTTGGCCATCTCTCACGTTCAGCTACGTTAAGAGCTAGCTGGACAGCTTTTACCTCTGCGAATTGACTGGATTCTCCTTCTCCATCTCTCGCTTCTGCAACTCTGCGCGTTGGGCTCCACACTGCAGATTTCCATCTCCGCTTGTTCCCAACCAGACGACAGGAACCGTCTGTGAACAAAGCATATCTCTTGTCATCATCAGACAGATCACTGTAAGGAGGAGCTTCCTCAGCACAAGTTACTCTCTCCACTGGAGGTTTAGCACAGCTTGTGCCTTCTGGCCAGTTTGTGATCACCTCCACCAAACCAGGCCTTTCGAGATTTCCCATTCGAGCTCTCTGTGTTATCAGAGCCATCCACTTAGACCAGGTAGCATCTGTTGCATGATGTGGTGAAGAACCTTTGCCTTTGAACATCCAATTCAGAACTGGCAATCTAGGAGCTAGAAGAAGTTGTGACTCAGTTCCAATCACTTCAGAAGCAGCTTTCACTCCTTCATAAGCAGCTAAAATCTCTTTCTCTGTTGGAGTGTAGTTTGCCTCTGAGCCTCTGTAGCCACGACCCCAGAAACCAAGAGGACGTCCTCGTGTCTCCCCTGGAGCTCTTTGCCATAAGCACCAGGTTGGACCATTGTCACTCGCGGCCGTGTACAGAATGTTCTTAATGTCTGGACCAGTTCGGACAGGTCCCAGACCCATCGCTTGGACTACCTCTCGCTTGATCTGGTCAAAGGCTGCTTGTTGCTCAGGACCCCATTGGAAACTGTTTCTCTTTCGAGTCACATCATAGAGAGGTTTCACAATCTGACTGTATCCAGGAATGTGCAGTCTCCAAAATCCCACTATGCCTAAGAAACGCAGAGTTTCTTTCTTGTTGATGGGATTTGCCATGGTGGAGACTCTGTTTATCACATCCATTGGGATGTGACGGCGACCATCTTGCCACCGCACTCCCAGAAACTGGATTTCTCTGGCAGGTCCTTTCACCTTGTCTCGCTTGATAGCCAAACCAGCTTGCAAGAGAATGTCAATGATTTTGTTACCTTTCTCCAAGACTTCTTCAGCAGTCTCACCCCAGACGATGATGTCATCGATGAACTGAATGTGTTCTGGAGCTCCACCTTTCTCCAAAGCATCATGGATCACTGCATGGCAGATGGTTGAACTGTGAATCCACCCCTGGGGCAAACGATTGAATGTGTACTGAATGCCTCTCCAGGTGAAAGCAAACTGAGGCCTGCATTCCTCTGCTATGGGAATAGAGAAGAAAGCATTAGCAATGTCTATGGTAGCATACCATTTGGCCTGCTTGGATTCCAGCTCATATTGGAGCTCCATGATGTCTGGTACAGCTGTACTCATGGGTGGAGTTACTTCATTCAAGGCACGGAAATCAACTGTCAGACGCCACTCTCCATTCTGCTTTCTCACAGGCCAGATTGGACTGTTGAAAGGTGAATGAGTTTTGCTGATGACCTTCTGACTCTCCAGCTGACGAATCAAGTTTTGGATGGGCACCAAAGAGTCACGGTTGGTTCTGTATTGTCTGTGATGCACAGTTTGAGAAGCAACCGGCAGCTTTACATCCTCTATCTCATGTTGTCCCACAACTGCAGATTCATCTGAAAGCTCAGGTCTAATGGACAACTTCAATTTTCCTCCATCAATTTCTACAGTTGCTATTCCAAAAGCCCATTTGTAACCCTTAGGGTCTTTAAAACGCCCTTCTCTCAGAAAGTCAATTCCCAAAATACAAGGTGCATTAGGACCTGTTACAATAGTATGTTTCTTCCACTGCTTCCCAGTTAAGCTTATATCAACCTCTATCTTAAACAACTCTTGAGATCCACCAGTGACTCCCTGAATAGTTATAGATTCTCCCCCTTGATAATTTGATGGTATGATGGTGCACTGAGCTCCTGTGTCAACCAAGGCCCTGTACTTCTGAAATTTTGAAGTGCCAGGCCACTGGATGTACACATCCCAATAGGTTCTGTTATCTCCATTATCCCTTACCTCCCCCTGGCGGAAGGCAGGGCACCCCTAATGGTGGGGATTACCTCCACATGTACAGCTGGCACAACGTCCAGCACCAGAATTAGGATCACTGTTGGAGCTATCAGAGTTGTTCTGGGAAACTGAGGAAGCGACAGCTACCCTCCTGGTATTGCTACCTCGGGATCTGCCCCTCTGCAGCTCCTGTAACCTCTTGAAAAGATCAGAAGTTGGTTGACCATCCCATCTGTTCATGTTCTCACCAAACTGATCACGCAGAGTTATCCAGATACTGCCACGTGATTGCCTCTGCTGTCTGTTTTGGTTTGACCTATTCTGGAATGGCCTTCTTGGAGCACGTCTGTTCCTAACAGCTGAAACTTGTATCCATCTGGAGGAAGAGGAATCAGAATCATCCCCCTTCATCAAGTTGGATATGGAGGTTTTAAGTTCCTCCTTCAGCTCTTTCATGCAATTCTCCATCTTTCCAGACAGAGTTTCAATGGCTGAAACCAAAGAAGTACGTGCAAGACTATCCTCCAACTGCCTCATTTGGTCAGTGAAATGGCCAACAGTGGGAGGTGCTCCACCATAATTTCTTGCCACAATCCTGCTTGCCAGAATAGCAGCATAATTAGGAGGAGCAAGCTTAATGAGCTTTTTGGCAAGGCCTGTTCCAACAGGAATTTCATCAGGATTCAGAGTCTTATGATCTCCATACATTACTTCTCTCACAGCAAACTCTCTCAGACGCTTGATTCCCTCAGCTATTGTGGTCCAAGGCTTAGGGTTCCATGGTAAATCATCTCTGCTGGGGTACCTCAGCGAGACTGCCAGTAGGAGGCGTGCCCACAGAGAAACTTTACCAATGCACTTGCCTAGGTGCCTGTCTATGCCTGTATCCTTTGAGAGCATCCCCAACTGAGAGGCCGACTTGTCACCTACCACCAATGCTGGGGCTCCCATATCAAAACACCTGGCTAGCCAAGACAGGACTGGCTCATTATCTCCTCTGATGTAATCCTTCCTCACATGTCTAATTTCCTGTCTGGGTGCATTAGCTGACTGTATGTCATCCTCATCCTCATCCTCATCATCCTGAGGTCGCTGTCCCCATAATCCTGTTGTAATCCTCCGTTGAATTTCCTTGAGTTCAGAGGCACTGCCTGCAGTTGCTAATCTACCAGGGTCTACATCCTGACCTACATCTCCATCATCCATGTGGGGTCTCAAGAGGTCTACCAGAGTTTTAAGGCTAACCCTCTCTTCCTCATCAGAAGGATCTTTCTTAACAGAGGGACCCTGAGTAGAAGGACCCTCATCTCCATCTGCACCATCTCCTGCAGCATCTGCATCTCCTCCTGCAGCTCCTTTGCGCTTTCTGGTGATAGTGGCAACCAAATTTACTGGCTTGGTTTTCACATTCACAGCAGAGTTGGAAGAGCAAGTAGCCTTATGTCTTTCTTGACACAGTGCTATCAGTAGCCATATGATTATTCCAAGAAGCAACAAAATTAAGGCAAGCACAAGATATCTGGGGTACCACTGGTTCCAAAGACCCTCTGTAGTTGTAAGAGGAGTAACAAACTCATATGTGTCTGCTAGCAGATCCATAGTTGAGTTACCATAGCTTCTTAGCCCAATAAGACCACAACAGAATTCACCAACATTCAGTAGCTTATTCTTAACCCAAAGAAATGACTTATATGCCACATATCTCACAATCTTGTCTATCATGCAGGAAACGGCCCATCTCTAAACAATCACACTGATAATAGATGAAATAGAATGACTCAGAATCCAAAACAGCTTCATTTTGCTTCCTAATCTGAGCAGAAATAAATCACAAGCAATCGAGCCCCACGTTGGGCGCCAAAAATAAAAAGTGTGTCGGTGTGAGCTGAAATTCCCCCCCCACCAACAATAACCAGGCTAGCTCAGTCTGGAAGCAAATGAAGGCTGTATTTACAAGCAGAGTCTAAAATCTACAATGAAATGCAATGAATATGTACAAATATACAAAATTCACAACATTCACAAATATATACAATCAACAGAAAAGCACAACCGATCTCCCTTTGCTTCCCCCCAAGGGGACCCTCCCAAAGGGGCCTCTCTCTCCCAGGAGCTTCCCCCCAGACCCCCCTGGACAGAGAAGCAGAGTTAGTTAAGCAGAAAGTTGTTAACTTAGCTGCCAAGGTCAGTGTGTTATCTTCAGTCAGAAGAGAAGAAGAAACAGCAGCCAGACAGCCCAGCAACTGCCCCCACTGCCGAACACAGAATGTGCAGAGTGCCTACTTTGTTTTGGGTAATAGTTCTTAAACATTTCTATCCATCCAATGGAAGTGTTTAGAACAATCGTTATTTTGCTTTCTTACACCCAATAGTGACTTATTTACATTCTTCCACTTTCTCTGTTCTGAACTTTGCAAGGAAAAATTAAAAAGACAGTTTCAAACCATCACAGGTTCCAAACAACTTCTCCACTCATAAGGAAAACCCCCTCACCTCTGAGGATGAAAGTGCCTTTGTAAAGCCAGACTCTGACAACTTCAGGCGTATCTGCCACCAGCTCTGAGGTGGATTGGAAGCATAGGTCATGGAGAGGGAGAGGTTTGCCAGTCATGGCCAGGTACTCCTGCTCCAGCTCTGCTGGGTTTAAACCCCCTTGGGCAGCTATCAGCAGCGACCTCAGGTCCTTCTTCAGCATCGCCATAAGCTGTGC